>NW_026705714.1:300000-478788 GCF_029867415.1 Vicia villosa | reverse complement strand
GACTTTCTGGACAAGGACGTCATGTACCTCAAGATGAAAGATTACGACGAGCCACTACCAGACGAAGGACCTGAGATAGGATCCCAGTGGGGCTTAATCTTTGATGGAGCTGTCAATGCTTATGGACGAGGAATTGGGGCAATCATTGTTACACCTCAGGGTACCCATATTCCATTTACTGCCAGATTAACTTTCAAATGCACAAACAATGAGGCCGAATATGAAGCCTGCATCATGGGTCTCGAAGAAGCCGTGGATCTAAGAATCAAACACTTGGATGTATACGGAGATTCTGCTTTGGTCATCAATCAAATCAAAGGAGAATGGGAAACACGCCAACCAGGGCTAATTCCTTACAAAGACTACGCGAGAAGATTGTTACCATTCTTCGACAGGGTAGATTTTCATCACATTCCTCGTGAAGAAAACAACTTGGCTGATGCATTAGCCACACTCTCTTCCATGATTAGGATAAATCATTGGAATGACATTCCTCGGATCGATGTTATGCGCCTGGATAGGCCCGCTCATGTGTTCACAGTAGAAGCAATCATCGACGACAAACCGTGGTATCACGACATCAAGAACTTTCTTCAAAAGCAAGAGTACCCTCTTGGGGCGTCAAAGAAAGATAGAAAGACTTTGAGAAAGTTAACTTGTAGATTCTTCCTGAATGAAGATGTTCTGTACAAGAGAAACTTCGACATGATTCTGCTCAGATGCGTTGACAGAAAAGAAGCAGAAGTACTCATGAGAGAAATACCTGAAGGTTCCTTTGGTACTCACACCAATGGACATACCATGACAAGGAAAATACTGAGAGCAGGATATTATTGGCTGACAATGGAGTCAGATTGCTACCAGTACGCAAAGAGGTGTCACAAATGCCAGATCTACGCCGATAGAATTCATGTGCCACCATCTCTTCTCAACATACTCTCTTCCCCTTGGCCTTTCTCCATGTGGGGAATCGACATGATTGGAATGATCGAGCCAAAAGCGTCCAACGGACATCGCTTCATCTTGGTAGCTATAGACTATTTTACCAAATGGGTTGAAGCAGCTTCATATGCAAACGTTACAAGACAAGTTGTCGTCAGGTTTATCAAGAATCACATCATATGTCGCTACGGCATTCCTAGCAAGATAATCACTGACAATGGGTCAAATTTGAATAACAAAATGATGAAGGAGCTTTGTGAAGAATTCAAGATCGAACATCACAACTCATCTCCTTACAGACCAAAGATGAATGGAGCTGTAGAAGCAGCTAACAAAAACATCAAGAAAATCATTCAGAAGATGGTCATCACTTACAAAGATTGGCATGAAATGCTCCCGTATGCTCTTCATGGTTATCGTACATCAGTACGTACTTCGACTGGAGCAACTCCTTTCTCCCTTGTATATGGCATGGAGGCAGTCCTACCTATAGAGGTTGAAATCCCATCAATGAGAGTCTTGATGGAGGCAAAATTAACAGAAGCCGAGTGGTGTCAAAGCAGATTCGATGAATTGAACTTAATCGAAGAAAAGCGCATGACAGCTTTATGCCACGGACAGCTATATCAACAAAGAATGAAGAAAGCTTTCGACAAAAAGGTTCGACCTCGCACAATCAAAGAAGGCGACCTTGTACTCAAAAAGATTCAATCTTTTCTCACAGATTCGAGAGGGAAATGGACTCCCAATTATGACGGCCCCTACGTGGTCAAGAGAGCTTTCTCAGGAGGAGCCTTAATACTCACGACTATGGATGGAGAAGAATTCACCCGTCCTGTGAACGTCGACGCAGTCAAGAAATACTTCGCCTAAATAAAAAAAAGAACAGCTCGCTAAGTTGAAAACTCGCAAAGAGCGGCTTAGGCAAAAAAGAGCGTCTCAGTGAATCGAAAACCCGAAAGGGCGATTCAGGCAAAAATTAGAGACATAAAAAAAATATATTGATCAATCCTGGTAGACTTAAAACCCGAAAGGGGTAGTTTACGCAAAAGTTAGGGATATATGGCAAGTAACTGTGTTCAGGACAAACTTGATCATTCAAAAATCCATAGCGGAGTGTTCATCAGCAGTAGGTCATCTTCTACGAAGCACGAATACAGTGCAACTCGGAGTGGAAGGGAAAGATAACGGTCGTCACGTTTCATCGTAGCCCTTTTCCCGAAAATTACCAATTTCCAACTTTATAAATACTCCATGGAATCAAGCATTTGGCTGATTACCATTCCATATATAATAATTTGAGCCTTGTGCTTTTCCTTTGCAATCTAGTCTTATTCAGTTTCTTGGAATGCATTTTAAGTTTAAACAGTCAATTTCTTGAAACAAATGTTTTCATAAAATAAAATGAATTTACTTGCAAAAATAAAGGTGAAATTTCTTTCTAAGGTTTACAAACAATAGGAAGAATGCAAATAGTTGCTCCGAGAATGGTTGAGACTCCGGGAACCAAGTTTTCCCCATGAGGTCGCTTTGCGAACATCTCCCGATGACGGATCTTTACTTCAATTCATATTACTTACTTCGGACAGCGGACAACTGATAACCAGATATTCCCAACAGAGTTCGAACTACAAGAAGAGGACATCTTCTGATCAACAAGAATTCAAGTCGTATCATAGGATTTTACATCTGCGACAATTCTATTCACATTCACTTTACATTTTATCATTGTCATAATATTCATGCATACATTACATCATAATTGCATAGCCGAATCAGGCTTTGATCCTGTGAAATGCCCGAGCCATTGAGGCATTAAATCAAGTTTCCCCTGCAAGTTCCGGAGAAGCTTTTTCCTTCGAGACAACAGTTCATACACAAGGATCTCCCCAAGCAAGTCAACAAATGGTTGTCTCCCTCAAGGAGATAGTTTATTCACTTTTGGAATTCCTCAGCCGAGATTCTCCTGCAGAGCGACATTCAACAGTCTTCTTCAGATAAAATAGTCTGCTTCACATTTTGGAATTCCCTACAGGTTTGGTATTTCCCCAGCAGGGTCGAGAGATGCCACTTTTTCGTCAAAGAAAATAATTCAGGAAATCTGCCGGCAGATCGACAAATGATTCCCCAGCGGAGTCAGCGAATGATAGTCTTCGTCCAGAAGATAGTTCAGATTCCCCAACAAAGTCAGCAAAATGGCAGTCTCTTTCAGCAGAAGACAGTTTGCTCACTTTCTATCATAACAAAAACAGCAAATGGCAGTCTCTTTCAGCAGAAGACAGTTTGCTCACTTTCCTTCACGACAGGGTCAACAAATGGCAGTCTTTCCCGGCATAAGACAATGTGTTCCCCTAGCAATTGGCAAATGGCAGTCTTTTCCCAAGAAAAGACAGTTTGTCTGTTAAATACTCAAGAGATCGGCAAATGGCAGTTTCTTCAAACAGTTTGTCTGTTTCAGGGATGTTTAGTTCCCCACAGAGTCGATAAATGGTAGTTTTCCTCTTAGGAAAACAGTTTGTTGATTCCCCAGGCACCAGTCGACGAATGGCAGTTTTCACCCCGAAAACAGTTCGTCCGCCTTCAAACAAAGTCATTAGCCCCTCAAAAGAGCGCGGGCCCATATGACAATCTTTCAAAGATGCCAGGTAAAAAGGGAAGATGTTGAAGTTTCTTTATTACCATCAAATGGTATCTCATCTCCAAGTGCTGATGAGAAGTTTGATGAGGAAACAACCCCTTAAAGTTTCTTTATTACCATCAAATGGTATCTCATCTCCAAGTGCTGATGAGAAGTTTGATGAGGAAACAACCCCTTAAAGTTTCTTTATTACCATCAAATGGTATCTCATCTCCAAGTGCTGATGAGAAGTTTGATGAGGAAACAACCCCTTAAAGTTTCTTTATTACCATCAAATGGTATCTCATCTCCAAGTGCTGATGAGAAGTTTGATGAGGAAACAAATCTTTGAAGTTTCTTTATTACCATCAAATGGTATCTCATCTCCAAGTGCTGATGAGAAGTTTGATGAGGAAACAAATCTTTGAAGTTTCTTTATTACCATCAAATGGTATCTCATCTCCAAGTGCTGATGAGAAGTTTGATGAGGAAACAAATCTTTGAAGTTTCTTTATTACCATCAAATGGTATCTTACCTCCAAGTGCTGGTAAGAAGTTTGATGAGGAAACAAACCTTTGAAGTTTCTTTATTTACCGTCAAATGGTATCTTACCTCCAAGTGCTGGTAAGAAGTTTGATGAGGAAACAAACCTTTGGAAATTTTCTCTTTATCTGAGATATTGTCCAAACACAACTAAGGCCAGTTTCGAGATATGGACATCCGAAACAAGGGGGAGGTTGTTTACCTTTTTCTAAGTATCAACACTAAGTTAAAGAAGATGGATTGCGCATCCTACATTGCCATCCATTCACCAGAATCCACATCAAGTATTTCTGCAGGAGTTTGTCTCCTCATCCCCCGCCAAGTGCGACAACAGGATCAAATCATGCAAAGATTTTATCATCTCAGGAGCGCCCAAAATTCGGGCATTCTTTGATATTTAAGTCTCTTTTACGCGGGAGAGATCGAGATATCAATCTCTCTCCCTCCAGATAAAAGACACTTAAATAGGGGCATCTGTCATACCCTAATTTTTGACCCCCCTGAGATGACATATCTTCAGGATTTTCATCAAGTCAAAGTAAGTACCCAGGGCAGTCTGGCATTCAATCGAGGGTGTTCAAAGACAAGAAAACTCAGGCAAAGGATCAATCAATAGAGGGATTAGTCTCTAATACAATCATGAGACTCAAAAGCCTCATTATTTCACCTATGATTGATTAGACACCCAGTCATCTAAGTACAGAATTACTCAGATCAACAGACTAGGGTTTGGAGCCTATCAAGGACTAAAATCAGGGATCACCTTTGGGAAACCCTAAAAAACCCCAGGGGATCATTCAAAGACATCAATCATCTTCAAATAGCTCATATGACAAGATCCACTGGACATCACACCTCAATTCAAAGTCTACACTCATCATTGTCCTCTGGTCGACAATTAGGGTTTTTGACCTAATTCACCAAGATAGTTGACTTTTAATCAGGGCATGGATCCAAAACTCAAGACATGATTCAAGAATCTCTACTACCTCAATATAATCTATTTACATCATTCATTTGGGGAGAAGATCTTGATTCTACACAAAAGTCCAAATCTCACCATATTTGGAAAAAAGTCAACTGTATGGGATCACCATTGACTTTTAAGATTTTTGGTCAAACCATGACTTTCAAGGATCAATATCATCAATATATGGATATTAAAGTCATTTGACCAAAGAAATTCAAAGAAATTCATCAAGGAGCAAAAAGTCGGGAATTAGGGTTTTTGAGGGCACTGTGAGAACTCAAAATTTCACCTACACAACTCAAAAAACTTCCAACATGAAAGTTGTAGATCTTGCAAAATTAAACAACATCTTACAAAGGAACTTTTTTCAAAAGATCAATCATTTAAGAGTTTTGGAAATTTTGGAGTTTTAGGTCATAAACACTTACAAATTTTTCTAAGTGTTTTAACCTAGTTTTCTTCCAACTTTGGCCTCATTTTTCACAAATTTGCAAAAGGATTCTGAAGAAACTCCAAACTAATGATTTGAAGTAGATGTTTAGGGCTTTCCAAATTGTGTTCAACCTTCTCCAAATTCATTTTGAGCTAAGAGTTATGCTTGTTCAAAGTTGGCCTCATGAAGTGAAATTATAGGTCATGCATCATTTTGGAACTTTGAAATTTTGTGCACATGACCTCAATTATGGATGCTACACGACCCATAACACATCTGAAAACATGCCATGCATTCATTTTCACCATACCATAAGGATTGAAGAAGATTCTAAAAACAAGAACATGTGATTATGTAATGATTACATTTGTGAATTTATGGCAAATTGATGAATCACCCAAGGAATCTTCTCACCAACCAATTAGAGCTCATTTCTGGCTCAGAATTGTCCCCTAAGATCAAGCAAAATCGAGGGCTAGGGGATTGATCAAATGGAATCAAAATTCTCATTATTGCATAAGAGATATTTGCAAACTTCCTTCATGCTTAAGAAACCAAACTTCTTTCATTAAGCAAGCTCACTCTTCTGCAACTATACCGAACCAATTGCCTATAAATAGAGGCCTCATTCTCATTCAAAAACACACCAAAGCAACAGAATTCTTGCTTTCTCTTTTCTTTCTTCATACTTAGTTTTTTCAAAGGTCCTTTGGCAAGAAGACTCGGATTCTTCAAACCAAAGCTCTCTCTTTGAAAATAAGTATTCAAACATATTGAGGGAGGCATTTAGAGGTGATCCAAACCTCTGGAACACTTCTGGGCGTGGAGAATCATCACCTCCACCTCTCATTTGGAGCACTTGCAGTTGGAGGACCATGGAGTAATTCAGGAAGTTTCAAGCCAAGCCAATCATCCAGGCACACTCCTCAGGCCATAGTGAAGCTAACAAGATGGCTGCAGCTCATCTGTAACTCCAAATTCAACAACCTCCATGTCTACTTGAAGCTTAAATCGAGGGAGGTCCATAGAGCAATTCAGAAGGATTCAAGCTCCAATAAGCATTCAGTTAGCATCATTGAGTCTCAAGGAAGCTATTGAGATCATTCATTCAAACCCAGGTGCTCTCAATCATCCTCACGACCTCCATTTTCAGAGGTAAGTTCCTGAACTTCACTTCTTTAATTTAAGCACTCTTTGAGTTAAAGCTCGATTCTATCTTGTTTAGCATTATCAGAGGATTGAAAACCCTCTATCATCATTCATTTATCTTTCAGTATAGCCATTTAATTTGATTTTTAAGTTTTAGGGTTCTTCACGATTTCTGGTAAATTAGTTAGATGTAGTTAATATCAGTCTATGTTAGTTACATATTTAGAATCGTGAGTGAATTTAGAACAAGTTTCATCTTTATATCGCTGCAAATGGTTGAGAATTGAGAGAGTTCAGAAATCCAAATCGTTGGAGCTTGAGGAAGAAGATGACAATGGTGGTGGCGCGCAAATTTCAAACCTCAGGGCAGAGTTTATTTTATATTTAATGATAGGTGTTTCATAAACGACTGAATAACTTGCCCTAGTGGCCACACATGCGCTCTTAGTCTCCTCATGCCCAAAGTCTGGGGTTCGAATCCCCCTCGCCCCAGACTTTTTATTCCTTTTATTTTTTTTTCATGATTTACACGCTTATCTGAAAATATAATGTGTTGGATGTGTATCACTATCACCATGCGCGCGCTGGCCCAGTGGTTTGGTTTTGGGTATGTGACCTAAAGGGCGTGAGTTCAAGCCTTGGTGGAGACATTCCTAATTTTTTATCACTTGTCACACCTATTTTCTTCACAACTTCACACAATTAATTCACCTATCAAATTAAATCATTTTCACTTCATTTTTCACTTCATTTTTCATACACCTATTATTTAATATATCTATTTTTGTGAATAGTCAAAAAATCATAAAAATATTATTTATTTCATGTATTTTAATTAGGTTTAAAGTAGTATGTTTTTAAGTGTTTTCTTAAATACTTTAAATATATATTGTCACTTTATTTTAACCTAATCATTTTGTAAATAATTTTATGATAAAACCCTAATTGTTTAGGTCTTAATTAGGTAAAAGATCTTTATTTTTACCTTAATTAAGTTGACTTTTGTCAATTTTCAAAACTGTTTTCAATCTCCGAACAAATCAAATGATTAAGGTTCTTAAACAACAGAACCTTATATCATTTACAAATCATTTTCAAATTGCTCTCATAACCAGTACTGTAAAGTACTGGGCCTCTAATAGAGTGTAAGTCCCAAAAACCTTCTCTTCTTAGCTTGTTTTCAAAACTGTATTTTCAAAATCTTCTTTCTGTTTTCAAAACATTCTTCTGGTATTTGAAGGGCATTATTCCCGGTGAAACTCTTCAGATACCTATGTGACCTTTGTCCATCCTCACTTCTTCTGTTTTCAAAACCATTAACTGTTTATAATAAATATTCAACTGTTATCAACAAAACAACAAAAATTACTGTTGAGGCTTTGTACATACTTCTTCAAAGGCCTCCACTCCATCCAGGTTAGGCTTTACAAGCTTTCAATTTACAGTCTTTATTTAAATTACTGTCAAATATAAACTGTGCATATATATTAGTTTAGGACTACGTTTGAGTATAAACCTTAGGACAGTTAAACTATATATATATATATATATTATAGGAATATGGCCTAGGATTGAGAATGTCTTCCCGGTGAAGGCTCTTTCCTAATTAGAGATCTGTAGTTCAAACCCCCAAGATGAATTATTCCCGGTGAAACATCTTGGTAAAAACCTTAGAATCCAAATAATAGGGCACATCCACCCAAAGAGGAATTATTCCCGGTGAAACCTCTTACCCATTTGCTTAGAGCCAAAATAAGTTCAAAACTACATAGCTTTCTCTTGTGCTATAACAAGGACCCTCGATTAGCCTCCTCTTGGGCTTTGTACAAGGACCCACAGGCTTCTTAAAAGCATTTCCAGCTTCCTCTTGAGCTTGTATACAAGGACCCATCAGGTTTCTTATAAACATAGGAACAGGTCTTTAGTCACCTTTTAGCCTACCCTGGTGAGTTTTCTTCCAATTTAAACCAGACTTTAAACAAGCTAAGTTTGTCTCAATTTTGCATTGAGTACACCTTTTGGAATGAGAGACGTGGACAGTCTCTGTCACCCTTATCTCTATCAATCTTCCTTAGCAGAGTCTAGGATCCATGTTTATTTCTCCTCAGCATGTGTCAGCCTTCATCTTGGGCTTTAAACAAGAAGTCTCCACTAGATAATCTTTCTGCCAATCCATTTCAATAAATTCCCTGGAAAGGGTTAGCCTCCAAAATCATTCTTTCATTTTTATAAAATCCTTGGAAAGGGTTAGCCTCCAAAATCATTCTTTCATTTTTATAAAATCCCTGGAAAGGGTTAGCCTCCAAAGTCAATTAATAAATGTCAAAAATAAAGATTCATTTCTCTTAGGAGATAATTTCCCCAAAAAAGTCAAAACCCCTGGAAAGGGTCAGCCTCCAAAAACATGATAAAGTCAGTCTTTTAACAGACAAATTCACCAGCTGAGTCAAAATCCCTGGAAAGGGTTAGCTTCCAAAGAAAAACAGTCTTTTAATAAATAAAATCTCCTCAATAGAGTCAAAACCAACAAAAACAGTTAGCCTCAACCTTGGGCTTCATACAAGGCACCCAAACAATAAAACTCCCCTGTCAAGAGTCAGCCTCAACCTTGGGCATTGTACAAGGCAGATAATAGAGTCTCCCCAGTGAGTTCTTCATCATTCAGTAGCCACAACCTTGGGCTTTGTACAAGGCAGATAAACCATATTTTCATGTGTCAAAGATTCCTAACACCTAGGATCTTTTCCCCATAGAGTCATCCATACTCAGTTTATTTAAGAGTCTGCCACAACCTTGGGCTTTATACAAGGCAGAAAATAATGTTTTCCCTAGCTAGAGTCAGCCACAACCTTGGGCTTTGTACAAGGCACATAAAATAGAGTCATTCATTCAATTATCCTCAGCAATCAGCCACAACCTTGGGCTTTGTACAAGGCACACAAATAGAGTCTCCCTAAGTAGAGTCAGCCTCAATTCTGGGCTTTGTACAGAACACAAAAATACCCTGTAATTAATCCCCAATGGAGTCATCTCCCAGAGTCAATAATAATTAATAAATCAATCAAAAAGCCTCAAGCTTGGGCCTCATACAAGCCAGCTAAAGTCAAATCTTTTATACAGTAGATAGACATAGCTTATCTCTATAGAGAGATATTTTTACTACTCTACCACATTCAAACAAACAAACATTTCAATTTCAATTTTAATCTAGTCTCCCATTTAGGATTTTGAAAGGAATGAGCTGGCAGTAAAACCCAGACATGTGGTAACTTTCCCTAATTTGGATGAGCATCTTTCTTTCATTTAAGAGGCATTTGACTGGTATACTTGCACATACACAAGTAAGGTCCCCCTCTTGAATGAAATGAATCCAGTTATTCTGTCACTCTTTTAAATGTTTGTGGTAGAATAGTATGAATACCTCTCTGTAAAGATGATTTCATGCCTCTTTACTGTAAACAGAGATTTAATTCCAAGCTTCAACCTTGAGCTTTAAGCAAGGCACCAAAAACAAGTAATTTCCCTAGTTAGTTCCCCGAACTACATTAAGCTCTGACTTCCACTAGGGATATGTAGGCATGAGGTTCACAAGGAATCTCAGCGAGCTAATAAAATACCAAAAATAGTCAGTTTGTCTGTCTGTCTGTCTTTCTTTATTCAATTCAATTCTCTCTCCTAATACAAAGGAGAAACTTTCCCAATCATTAGCAGCAAACACAATCACAATGACACAGAGAAGGTTCCTGTAGAGTACTACAGATATGTGGGGTGTTTAAACACTTCCCTATGTATAACCGACCCCCCGGACTCCAGAATTTCTAGTCTAGGTGAAATCCCCACACTTAGCAAACTACTAGGGTTTAGTTGAGATCTTTTTTTCCCTTTCCTACTCGTAGGACCAATAAGAAAGTTCGTGTGATATCGTAGGAAGAACTGAAACAAAATTCATCCCACCACGGGCGCATTCTCCTTCCAAATTTCGCGTGAAGGGTTTAGCGTGCCGTCCTCCTAAGTGAAACGGGGAGGTAAATAAAACGACCACCACAATTATTAAACAAATTCTGCTACATAATTTCAAATGTTAGCAACAGGAAGAACCTGCACAGGGTACAACTAATGACTGAAAGTCATCCCGATAGACAAGATTACTCCGAGAATCAATGTCTCTTATGTATACAAGGGGTACGACACGTTTTCCCAATCAATCTGGGGCAATCAAGTCAAGATTCCAAGAATATCTCAAGGATGCCAAAGCAACCAGGGGCAGGCATCCAAGAAGATCTGGAGCTACTTCTCAACCAACATAGGACATTGTCATGGGCCTATGATTACTATGGGCATGTCGCCCATAGTGCACATCTCATAAAGTCCTCGCAAGGCGAATCTTTCCAAAAGTTCCTACTAACTGGGGCAAATCTATGCAAGTCCAGTTCAACATCTTGATCAATACTCAGTGGCGTGTCCTGAATCGAGTAGTAAGTTACTATGATACTGGGGGCAACTTTCAAGACAACCACATCTCCCCACAGAGCCAGGTTCATAAGATCATATCCCCACAAAGTAATCATTAAGAAGATGTCTTCAAAAGTTCTCGTCCCGACACAGATATGGATCCCCAACAGAGTTTACATCTTCAACACTGTCGTTTCTCCAACACTTTGCTCTTCGCCAACATGGTTTATTAATGTCTTTATTCCCAATCAAGGTACATCAAGTTACTGATCATCCCCAAGCAAGAATCATAAATCCCCAGCTGTACTTATTCAAGACAAAATCAAACGACAAAATCACAATGATATAGAGATTTATTTTCTCAAGATACTCCAAATAGCATAAATCACTTTCATACATCATGTGTCATAGTAAATTCATACATAACATACATACGCCTCATTGCCTATGCATAACACTTTCATTCATAAACATTATAATACATGCATCACAATATTGCATAAAACTAATGCTCCTTTTTCAGCCTACTTCTACAATCAAATAAACATTGTCTTCTAGATATAGTGCAGAGATAATCAAATCAAAGATTTAATTCTGACGCTCATTCAAGATGGAGATTTAGTTCTGATACTTAATTTTGGATACCTTCCAAAGATAGCTCAGAGATAATCAACACATATATCTAAATTCTGATACTTAGTTCCGGATATTCTCCAGAGATAGTTCAGAAATGATCAAAACAAAGATTTAGTTCTGACACTTAATTTTGGATATCTTCCAGAGATAGTTCAAGAAATGATCAAGACGAAGATTTAATTTTGACACTTAAATTTTGGGTATCCTCCAAAGATAGTTCAGAGATAATCAAGACAGAGATTTAATTCTGATACTTAACAGTTCAGAGATAATCAAAACAAAGATTTAATTTTGACACTTAATTTTGGATATCTTCCAAAGATAGTTCAGAAATAATCAAGACAAAGATTTAATTTTGACACTTAATTTTGGATATCGTCCAAAGATAGTTCAGAAATAATCAAGATAGAGATTTAATTGTGACAATTATTTCGAAGATAGTTCAGAGATAATCAAGATGACGATTTAGTTCTGATACTTAGTTTCGAGCATCCTCCATGAATAGTTCAAAGGACTTAGGTCTAATTCAGTCACTACGGACAGTGTTGACACGATCAATCTCCAATAAATTTCCTCTCAAGGCTTTGACGGCATCTTTAAGCCCATCTCCGACAAAAATCCCTACTCCAGCTAGGGCAAATTTCTTGGTATTCTAGTGTTCAATCATCTTCCACCTTCAGATACCGACTGGTGCACAAACCACTCTACATCTTCAGGTTTAAGATAATTGAACAGGGGCAGCTGTCATACCCCAAAATTTGCCCTCTTGATTTTATTTCTACGGGTTTACGCTTTGCATATTATTTGCGTAACTGTGCATTTATTCATACGTACAAAAAGAAGAAGCCCAATCTTACCTTCAAGAAAGCCCATGACCTCAAGGGAAGCCTTAATCCCATTGCTTTATATATTTATTTTTATGATTTTTATTAGTATTGATTTGAATTTTTTTTATTCATTTCAAATATTAAATAAATTATAAAAATATGGAATATTTGGATTAAACCACAAATTATGTTTTGGAACCAAAGCCAATAAAATCTGATTTCCAAGGGCAGGAAACGTGTGGGATTGATTAGGATTTGGTTGATTGAAGAACTAAAAGAGAAATTTTCAATCTTCATTAAAAATCAAATTGCAATCATCCAATTAAAAAAGATTTGATGCAGTTCTTTGACCTAAAAACATTCGGTATAAGTATCACAATTGGTCCAAGGCATGGGGATTTTTCAGAGGCACAAGGATTGCAGGCCAGAAGATACGTACCGAACCCAAACAAATTCAAGAAAAGCTTAAAATCAGTCTGAGAATTTGAGGGAGATTCAAGGACTTCTGAAGATCGAAACAGGTTCCTGGAGTGTTGGTGATTATCTCCCAATCGAAATCGAAGTCCAATACCCTTGGAAGAAGCATCCACGAATTCACGGTTTGCTCTTGCATCTTTCAACTTTCGATTTTAATGTTTGTGCATCATAAACGAATTTCAATTATATATGTGTGTTTAGATTAATGTTTGGATGCTTCCTGTATAGTTTGATTTTGTTTTCGACATAAATTAGAGGAACCACCATTATTAGGGTTCATAGTTATCAAAAGAGGGATTTTTGTGTAGAGACAATTATCGGCCAAATTAATGGGCTCATTGAATTCGTGATGTTTCGTATACTCGATCTGGGTTGTTGCTTTGTGCTTGTGGGTGTTAATTTGCAGGATTGGGAGAACGAGACCTATGGCTATGGCAGAAAACCGTGGCTAAAAGTCTGGTTTTTTGACAAAACAAAGGTTGAAGATGAACAGTAATTGGCGCTATGTTTTTAAAATTTATTAGCGTCACTTTTTCTGTTATATTGATCACGCTCCAATCTAGTATCAACGAGCAACAATTGGCTGAGTGGTGCAGGCGCGACCAAGTTGCGCGTGATGTCGCGGGTTCGATCCCCGTCCAAAACATATTTTTTTCTAATGAATTAACCACACAGATCCCATGTATGCCAGCAACGACAGCCTACCATACACCCTCGGTCTATAGCCATCAGATCATCTTAGCCCCAAATCCAACGCACCTGATCCTGCAGGTGTACCATAGGCCATCATAGATGCGCCACACCCAATCCTGAGCTAAGTTTCCTCTTTTTGTTTATTTTCTATTTATTTAATAACTAGTTTGTATATATATTATTTATTTATTTAATAAGTTGTCTTTTAAATATTCTTTAAAACAAAACTTCCTTTGAATTTTATTTTTTCCTTTTCACAAAAATATTAAAAAATAAAAATATTTATTAATTTAATTATTAAATAATTTTTATTTGATTAAATGTTTAAATTAATTTAAATATCTTTATTAAATGATAAAAAATACATTAGAGTTAGGTAATTTAATCGCAATTCGATTTTTACCGATTTAATTGATGGGGTTGAAAACCAACAATTAATTTATTTTGATTCTATTAACCATGGCTAACTTGTGCCCTAATCAGGGTTTGCCACGATCATGCCCTGCACTGAATGTTTTATTTGTGCCGTTTCAGGGTTATCGACATGCCCAGAGCTAAGTGCCTTATCTTTAAAGCATATTTTAATTTCTTTTAAAATCAGGGGTTTGTCTTGCCTTCACTGTTTCTGCCTTGCCTTTTTCAGGGTTACCCCGAGGCTTCCCGCCAACCATATCAGATCAAATTCGAAGCTAAGTGTCCTTTCTCTATTTTACTTTTAATTTCATTATTCTTTTTACTTTTATGGTTAATAAAGTTCGCCTTCGAACCGATAATGCACTCACTCTCTGTTTTCTGTCTCTTCTTTTTCCTTTTCAGGGTTTGTCAAATGCCAAAGTTACGTTGTTGGTAACCCTAAACCCTATTTTATTTTATTTTATGGCTTTTAATTATTACTTATGTCAAACCCTATTAAGGGATCCGCTAGTTACAATTTCCCTCCCCCATATCTGTTTTGGTTATATTATTTAAATGCGTGGTTAGTAATCCTAGGGAGTGCAACCTTTGAATTGAACATAGAATCACTAAATTTACAAGATAATATATTTGAATATAATCACATGATTGGTGCACACACGCACACTTTTGGGTAACCTCTCTGTTGCCCTGTTGCCTGTTGCCTTGTTGCTTGTTGCCTTGTTGCCTGTTCCTGTTGCCTTGTATTTTGTGCAGAATAGCCAGTCCCTCGAATACGAGGATACCTCAGCCATGTTGCCTCGATTAAAGGTCATGGTCCCTAATGATGCTGCCTTCGATACACTAACATGACCTCGACCCTCGAAAGTTGCCTACAGAAAAGGCTGAGGTATCTTCTGGTTGCCTACGAAAAAAGGCTATTCAGATCCTTCCTCTTAGACTACCTGCCCCTTTATGGCATGGGTCAGTCTTTGAGCGAATGATAATTCGATGACCCTTCTACCTCCAAACGAAAGGCTTCCTGCCCTCTTATGGCAAGGATTGACCCTTTCATTCTGAAAGGCTAAAAAGAGACCTATCATCTGAGTTTAAGGTAATTGCCCCTAATTGCCTTCCCATGCTCTATTTTCTATATTCTTTCTCAAAATTCTTCAAAAACTGGCTACGCTCATTTTACGAGCTAAAGTCCATTTTTTCCTCTTTCATCTACATTTTCTGAAAACGAGCGAGCAAAGCAATTAAGAGCCCATGGAAAACCATGGATGCAAAGGGTGCCTTACACCTTCCCTTTGCATAAATTACCCCCCGAACTCAGATTTCTTTAAAAGGTTTTTTTCTGTTTCTTTTAGCCTTTCCGATTTAGTTTGGATAAAATAAAAGTCGGTGGCGACTCATGCTTAACCGCGACATTTCGATCGATAAAAAGTCAGTTCACCGTATTACAGATTCCATCTACTACCAACAAGAGATTTAGGGTGATCAAGTCCTAAATTTGTCAATATTAGTTGAAAATCATATTTAAGCATAAACCGTCGTTACTACATAATAGTGTCCCTTTCCGAGTTTGCACCCAAACTCATTAACATTGTCATAGTCCAATAATTCACTACGGTGTCCTTCTAGAATATCCTTCTGAAGCTCAAAACACCAGTTACACAAATCCAATCACTCAACCTCATTACACCATTCTCGTCGATTCTGAATTCACCGTCTTTACCTTGGTAATTCAAAGTCAACCTATCGATCAACTCAACATCATCTTCCTGACCTTCTCTAATCCCGTCAAGAATACCACTAGTAATCTTCTAGCATACCCAATCTAACACTATTACGAGTTCCTTCACATACCAACTCAAGTCTCTAAATTGTCCGATTAAATCCAACTCATTCACCATTAGCACCGACATTTTAAAGACTTTTTACGCAACACAATAACACAACATTTTCCTCATTAGGATGGTAATTCAAACCAAAATCCTAAATAAAAAATACTCTAATCATCTCTACTGCCTCATATTAAGCCCTTTCTGATCAAAGAGGTACTTCAATTCTTATGATCGCTAAACACTTCGAATTTTGAACCATACAATTAACCTGCAACACCAAGGCAACATTCATAACTCGTGGTTTTAATCCAAATTCTATTACATCCTTCACGTCCAAATATCATCCCACTCGGAATCTCAACAAAGTCTTCCTCACGTCAACAAATGTTAGAAATCCCCTACAATTCTTCTTTTATACTTATCGTTACTTTGCCATCACAAATACGATTCCAAGGGTTCTAAAGTTTACTTCACCTTTACTACTAATTTACTCATTCACTAAAATCCATCGGTATTCGAATCATCTTTGTGACCGAACATCTCGTCGACTTATTCATCAACAACATGTTCTACTCCACTTCGTTTCAAACAATCGCGGTAGTAGGCATTCTTATTCAACAAGTTTCACACTTCCACAACCGACTTCAGAACCTCTCCTCATAGGGTCACTCTACTGTATTTATAACTCTTCCATAAATTAGAACACAATCCCTCCTCCTCGTAGGTTCAAACGACACATTAATCCGACACTCGGAACTCAAGATATGAATTTTCCAATCATTACCCGAAAATACAACACTGACATCATGCAGCGACACTCTATACGATATATCAAAAAATCCTAAGTTGGTAAATTCAATTCTTAAAATTACTTCTCAACAAACCTTCTAATTATTCCTTCAATCCGTTCAACACTGACACTGACATCCCGTGCAGTACCAATAAACAAGTCTAGTTATAAGAACAAGAGTAACCGTAACTTCACCTCTTTCCAACGTCATCCTGTCACAATTAAATATGTTACAGCTGCTGCAACTATTTTTATAACAAAGTTCATCTTGTTAGCTTTCCGACGCTTCAAACGGAACTCAATTCGGATGTCCAGAACTCCAGTTATGAATTTTCGAAGTTCCGCAGCTATCCAGCAATTTTCCTGCGTTTTGCTTACGAAAATCTCTCTCCAAAACTCATTCTCTTCAACTCTATCACATTCCAAACAGCCCCTTATCGTATCTCTTCACTTCCAAACATTCTTATGACTTGAGCAACACATCCTATCGCCGAAGTGCGATTTCTGAAACATTACAACATCAATCCTCTTTGCAACTTGCAGCTGAATCTCTTCCGAGGTGTAAAGCTACTCAACTGACAACTTCACAACACACCAGCAGAGCTGACACATTGCAACCTTCCAATTTCCTTCTCTTACAATAACTGTCAATTACCTCTAATCATCTTCCTTCAAGATGTTCCAACTCAATTCCCAGTGAAGTCTTAATTCCAAGTCACCTTCAATTCGGGAAACAACAAACTCCAACCACGCTCGCACTGTTGCCAACAACAGCCTACTGAATCAATCTTCTTACAACTGAAACATAACCGAGAAGCGAAGCTTCTCCCCCACTTGTTTCAATCCAACACCTGCAACAAACAACCAAGTACCGACAGTGATTCACTCACATGTCGCGTACCAAGGAATAAAATGCCGACAATATACAACTGGCGCGCAACTCAACTGACTCAACAATTGGCCGGACGGACCGACCTGCTCTGATACCACTATTGTAACACCCCTCTAATACCCCACGATAATTAACGAAATTAAATCAGAGTAAACATGCAAAGGGTGTCACAATTCAAAAATAAAAGAAAACATACGTTCGGCATATGTCATGCATTCACTGAAACATCTGAATCATAACTCATTAGATAAAAATCATGTTTACACAGCGGAATCAAATCATTAAGTCAACATTACATTGTTAATGTATCAGACTTCAAATAAAATAAACAATAGAGTTATAATCGAAACTCAAAACATCGCGTTCCCAATGTTACATCTATCACAGCATGACACCGACACAACAACTAAACCGACTTATGAGCTAATCCTCACCAAGTCGAAAACAGCTATCCTCAATCTGGAAATGTCAACAGTAAGGGTGAGTCTCATTCTCAATTAATCAATGTTATGCATTCATAAGCAACAAAACATCATAATATATCATTCACCCAATTTGTCATATATTCAGGTTCACATCTATTATTCATCAATTCACACAATAATGGATTACAACACAAACACATAAATCCATACAATCATGTTATGACAAAATGCATATGACACAACTGACACTATGCATGTGGTACCAAAATACGTGAATCACATTCACAGGACTTCTCTCTGCGATACAGCCCTTCAAGTCGCTCACACCCCACATGGGCACACGACTAACCTCATCGCTCACACCCCCATGGGCACACGATGACTTCTTACTAATCTCTGCACAATGGGAATTAGCCACCAACGATCAACTCATCAACGGGATCCAATGTAAATGATTTATGAATGAATGCACACATATCACATACTTATATCATCACCGATCCGATGCTTAACATCGTCTCATTTCATCTCACCAATATCATCACAAACAAGTATGTACATGTCCAAGCATCATTCAATCATTCACATACATTCACCACAATCAACATATTAATATTAACAGCATATTAATATTCATAAATCATCAATCATCATCATGTAATTCTCAACAATCATCACATCGTAATGTTTTCAAAACAACATCTTATATTGTCACATTTCTTCATATATGTCAACAATACATCATCCAATTGAACAAATCGTCACATGATTAATATTTCAACATAGCATGTATTTAACACCTCTCATCACATATATGTACAATACATCATTCACCAAGAAATAAAATCATATTTAAAAATAATTGGATTCACACCTCATTCCATCATTTAAACACGTAGGCTATCTCGTAAGATTCATCGTACTCGAAACGACACTAAAAACAGACCTACGGTTCGAAAGTTACACATCATTTAACTTTCCCAAGAAATAACTATCGCTACAGCACGCGGCGCAACTAAATTTCGCGGCGCGACCTGAAGCACACAAACACGTTCGTGGCGCCAACCTATGCACGCGGCGCGATGCGAGAAAACAAGTACGCCTTAGCGGCGCCAACACTAGGACGCAACGCGAACTGGCGATTTCACAGATTTTCGGGTCTGCGTTCAGACTCTGCGATTTCACATCATTTTCACCCAAAAACGATTCCAGACGTCGCAGACAGTCATTTAATCATCGAATTTCTCATCACACATCATTATACATCAAAACAACACATCAATAACCAACAATCTATACAAATTCATCAATTATCCCAAATCATAACATACCTAACAATATCAAATCCCAATATACCCAATCGAATCGAATCATACGTTAATCCATCCTATTACCCATAATCACATAATAGAAATTAACTGGAAGAGTCCCCCCTTACCTTAGCCAAAGATTCTTGATTGGTCTATCCCTCCATTGCTCCTCTTCACGTACCAACTTCCCAATCCCTCATCTCCTCTGCTATGCTTTTCACGTTCCTTTTTCCTTTCTCCCAATTTTCCTTATTTTTATGAAAAATAACATTTTTAATTAGTTAAGGGCTTTACTAACATAGCACCCCCTCTTTACTAACACTACACTTGGCCCAATACTATAAACCATCTTTCTTCCAATTAAATCCCACAAACCACCAATAATTCTAATTATAAATTAAATTTCCATTTAAATTAAAAATTAAAATATACGGGTGTTACAGAATGTGGGTACCTAAGGAAAAGATAATTCCTGTTGCAGATCTCCTTTAAGGCTCAAAAGACAAAGGCAAACATGTCATGGTACCTGGACTCTGGGTGCTCATGACACATGACGGGAAGAACGTCTATGTTTCAAGACCTGGAGCTTAAATCTGCTGGAGAAGTAAAGTTTAAAGGGAACTAGAAGGGCAAAATCATTGGTTCTGGAACCATATGCATTGGTAAATCTCCCTCTATAACTAATGTTCTTTTAGTAGATGGATTAGCTCATAACTTATTGTCTATAAGTCAATTAAGTGACAATGGTTATGACATTATCTTCAATCAAAAGTCTTGTAAAGCTATCACTCAGAAGGATGGCTCAATCCTATTTATAGGCAAGAGAAAGAACAACATTTATAAGATTGATCTTTCTGATCTAAAGAATCAAAAGGTTACTTGCCTTATGTCTGTTAGTGAAGAGCAGTGGGTCTGGCACAAAAGATTAGGTCATGGTAGTTTGAGAAAGATTTCTCAGATTAACAAACTTAATCTGGTCAGAGGACTCCCTAATCTGAAATATAAATCAGATGCTCTTTGTGAAGCATGTCAGAAAGGGAAGTTTTCAAAACCTGCATTCAAGTCTAAAAAGGCTTTCTTTTCCTCTAGGCCGCTAGAACTTCTGCACATTGATCTTTTTGGCCCAGTCAAAACAGCATTAATCAGAGGGAAGAAATATGGATTAGTCATCGTAGACGACTATAGCAGATGGACATGGGTAAAGTTCTTGAAACACAAGGATGAGTCACATACTGTGTTCTTTGACTTCTGCACTCAGATTCAATTTGAGAAGGAATACAAAATCATAAAGCTGAGAAGTGATCATGATGGTGAATTTGAGAACAGATTCTTTGAAATTTATTTCAAAGAAAATGGTATTGCCCATGATTTCTCTTGTCCTAGAACTCCACAGCAAAATGGAGTTGTAGAACGAAAGAATAGGACTCTACAAGAAATGGCAAGAACCATGATCAATGAAACCAATATGGCTAAGCATTTTTGGGCAAAAGCAATTAACACTACATGTTATATTCAGAATAGAATCTCCATAAGACCTATTCTAAATAAGACTCCTTATGAATTGTGGAAGAACAGAAAGCCTAACATTTCTTATTTCCATCCATTTGGATGTGTATGCTATATTCTAAATACTAAAGATCATTTGCATAAGTTTGATTCTAAAGCTTAGAAGTGTTTTCTACTTGGATATTCTAAACGCTCAAAAGGCTACAGAGTATACAATACTGAAACTCTTGTAGTTGAAGAATCAATCAATATCAGATTTGAGGATAAGATTGGTCTTGAAAAGCCAAAGCAGTTTGAGAATTCTTCCGATATCGAAATCTCTAACTCAGATCAAGAAGAACCCAGAAGCAAAGTTTCAGAAGATCAAGTTGTTGCCTCTTTAGAGAATCTCAGAATATCTGAAGAGTCAACACCCAGAAGATCTTCTAGACTCAACTCTGCTCATCCAGAAGATGTTATCATTGGAAAGAAAGATGATCCTATCAGAACAAGAGCATTCCTTAAGAACAATGTAGAATGTCAATTTGGTCTAGTATCTCTGATTGAGCCAACTTCTGTTGATCAAGATCTGGAAGATGCTGACTGGATAATTGCCATGCAAGAAGAACTAAATCAGTTTACAAGGAATGATGTTTGGGATCTGGTTCCAAGACCAAAAGGATTTAACATCATTGGAACAAAGTGGGTCTTAAGAAACAAGCTAAGTGAAAAAGGAGAAGTTGTAAGAAACAAAGCCAGACTGGTTGCTCAGGGCTATAGTCAGCAAAAAGGCATTGACTATACATAAACCTTTGCACCAGTGGCCAGGTTAGAATCTATTCGCTTATTAATTTCATTTGCCACTCAGAATAACATCACTCTGTATCAGATGGATGTTAAAAGTGCCTTCTTAAATGGTTATATAGATGAAGAAGTACATGTCCACCAACCTCCTGGTTTTGAAGACTGTAAGTCTCCAGAACATGTTTTTAGGTTAAAGAAATCATTATATGGCCTGAAGCAAGCTCCCAGAGCTTGGTATGAAAGATTAAGTTCTTTCCTTTTGGATAAAGGTTTCACTAGAGGACAAGTGGATACAACTCTCTTATGTAAAACCTTTAAAAAGGATAATTTAATTTGCCAAATTTATGTTGATGATATCATATTTGGAACATCTAATGCGACACTTGGAAAGGAGTTTGCTAAGTCTATGCAGGCAGAGTTTGAAATGAGCATGATGGGAGAACTCAAGTATTTCCTTGGTATCCAGATCAATCAAACTTCTGAAGGAACTTATGTTCATCAGACCAAGTATGTGAAAGAACTTCTGAAGAAGTTTAATCTTTCAGAAAGCAAAGAAGCAAAGACTCCTATGCATCCAACGTGTGTACTAGGTAAGGATGAGGTAAGTAAGAAGGTAGATCAGAAGCTCTACAGAGGTATGATTGGATCTCTTCTATATCTTACTACTTCTAGACCTGATATTTTATTCAGTGTATGCCTGTGTGCTAGATTCCAATCAGATTCTAGGGAATCTCACTTAACTGTTGTTAAGAGAATTCTGAGGTATCTGAAAGGTACTACTAATGTTGGTTTAGTCCACAGAAGATTTGAAGAATACAACTTAGTAGGATATTGTGTTGCTGATTACGCTGGAGATAGAGTTGAAAGGAAAAGTACTTTTGGAAGCTGTCAGTTTCTGGGAAGTCATCTGATCTCTTAGTACAGCAAGATGTAGCAACCTGCCCTAAAAATTAAGGTTTTAGAGTCGCCACCTATTCTGAAGGACGAATAGGAAACCCTACGCAGTATAAAGACCTGGGTAAGTTATTATAATCAGGTTGAGGGAAGGTGTTAGGCACCCTCAACCCTTTCCTAAGGTTTTATCGAAGATAAGGTTTATGGCTAAATATCAAGGGTTAATAGCTAAAGAAGTGAATAGGGTGAAAAGTGAGATTGGACTGAATTGAGATTTTAGGGAGGTGGACTCGCCTTGGTTATCCAAGTGCCTACGTATCTCCTTAGGGAGAATCAGAGTCAACGTAGTTCGGGCACAGGGTTGTACGCCTTAGAATTTGATATGTTTTGAAGGCTTTTTGAGTGGCCTGTCGTAGTTTTGAATTTGATTTGAAAGGCATTTTGAGTTGCCTGATTGAAAAGGATGAAAATCCGTATTTTTGGAGGAGTGTCTTGAATGTTTTAAGTTTTGGGCGTACAACCCTGATTTAATATGTCACCATTAGATGCGATGATCAATAGATTTGATCAGTATAACTAACGGATTAATGGGGCATTGCTGGTTACTCAGATCGATAGATTCAATCGTCGTGAGCAGCAAATTAAATGTATTTTAAATTATATATTTTTTTATCTCTCGTCTAATGCGACTAATAGCTTTAGTCGGGTCGAGGAGAGAATTAATGTTACTATTTTCTTTGTTGCCGAAAGGGCAATGGGATAGGACAAACCCTAATGTATATAACCATTCTAGGTTTTTTGTGATTTTATAGTTTAAACTAATTAAATCAATTAAATCGAATAGTCGAAATAGTTGGAAGAAATCCTAAAAATTCATAAACCCCTAATTTGCATCTAATAATTCTAATCCTAATTCAAAAATTAAATTATATACAAAGAAAACTATTAATTAAGATTAATTATATAGTTAAAAAAAATAATTAGATAAAACCTGAGGAGTGATCCTGTGTTGTGGCTTTTGAGGGTTCATGGTGAGGGTCCACGTTGTGGAGCGTTGGATCTCACGTTCCTTTAATCTGGAGGCTGGCCGGCGAGGGTGTAGGGTAGGAGCATGCACGCTAGCATCACTGGATCAGTAGTCATGTATTAACAAGGAAAATAAGAAAATATATGTGGGACGCGGGGATCGAACCCAAGTCCCTTGGATTCCACATCCCTTTCATAGCCAATTGCGCTGCGGCTATCTCATGTTAATACAACGAGCCCAGGTCCCTTGAATTCTCAGTCTGCAAATTCCAAAAAGCCACGGTTTTGTTCTTGAAGGAGGCTCTGCCGACTGCAAAAAACCAACCCCCTGAAACTAAGAATACCAAATAAAATAATATGCAGCCCTTTATTTTATTGAAACACCCTTTTGTTTGTTAGAAACTAAGAATACAAAATAAAATCATATGAACCACAAAAGTGTTGTAGAAATCAGAAAAAATTGTCATTAGTGTGCATCCTGTATCACTCCTTTTTTTTACGTGAATAAAAAGCTCGGTGACAACTAATAAGGGTTCCCCCAAAAAATTTTTTTTCCCATTGTTAGAATCAGTATTATTTATATTAGTTAAATTAGGTTTTTTCCATACCTAATGGGCCTATTACCCAATTAGCTTAAAAAGAATAAAATCCTAATAATACTAATATTTAGATTAATACTAATAGTCTTAATAATATTAATCCTAACAATAGTAATATTTATAAATAATAATAGTTAATAATAACAGAAATGATTAAATCAAATATTGAGATTAATAATCCAACAAAAAATCATAAGCTATATAATCAAATTGTGAAACGGACTAAAAATCTCGAAAATGGAACAGATGGGTCAGATGACTGGGCTCAAGCACTTTCTGATTTTAACTCCCATTTTAACTCAAGGTATTTTATAAGAGGGTGGGTTTGACAATAGGAATGTCAAACCCCATGACTCTTAATTTTCGGCCCTTGATGAATTAAAAGACGCGGATTTGATCGGGCAAATTTTGGGGTATGACAGCTGCCCCTGTTAAATCTTCTTAAACATGAAGAATCGGATAGGCACGTTTGCCTATCGTGATCTAAAGGTGGAAGATGATTGAACACTGAAAATGCCCTAAAATTTGCATCTGTTGGGAAGAAATTCCGTGGGGGATGGGCTTGAAGATGCCATCTAAGGTAGACACCATTTTTCAGAATGTAAAGCAATCGTTTAGGGTATTTTATAAGAGGGTGGGTTTGACAATAGGAATGTCAAACCCCATGACTCTTAATTTTCGGCCCTTGATGAATTAAAAGACGCGGATTTGATCGGGCAAGTTTTGGGGTATGACAGCTGCCCCTGTTCAATCTTCTTAAACCTGAAGAGTCGGATAGGAACGTCTGCCTGTCGTGATCTAAAGGTAGAAGATGATTGAACACTGAGAATGCCCTAAAATTTGCATTTGTCGGAAAGAAGCTCTGTGGGAGATGGGCTTACAGACGCCACCCAAGGTAAATATCATTTTTCAGAATATGAAGCAAATACTTTCTGGAAGGAACCATATGCTTTGGTTGTAGCACAGCCTAAAAAGGCAACCTGAATTTTATGTGATGTTATGATGCATGCGATGTACGATACAGTGAGCTTCTCAAAATAAATGAGAGTGACGTATGTATATGCACTATGTATGAATGAGGTATGTTTGTTGAATGATGCATGATTGTCAGTTAAAGTATGTTAGTATTTCTGAAAAGAAAGATAACATCTTTGATTGTTATTGGTGGTATTTTGAAAGAGATCACTGCCGAGGGACTAACGTGATAAGAAACCCAATTGAAGAAACCTTTGTAAAACCCTGTGTGCCTGGAAAAGCTCCTAGAAAGAATGAAATACGTCTTAAAGAAGACCGCCTGGAAATGTTCTTGAAAAGGATGGAATATGCCTTAAAGAAGACTGCCTGATAATATTCATTTGATTGTAGAATGACCACTGTGTGGTTGAAGTGCATTGATAACTCCGTATAGAAGATCCTGATATGGGAAAATAAATCCCTGCACCGATAGGATCATTTGCTATGGTTATAGCAAACTCACCTGCACCAATAGGATCATTTGCTATGGTTATAGCAAACTCAATTGCACCATTAGGATTATTTGCTAGGGTTATAGCAAACTCACCTGCACCATTAGGATAATTTGCTAGGGTTATAGCAAACTCACCTGCACCATTAGGATCCTTTGCTAGGGTTATAGCAAATTCACCTGCACTAATATGATCATTTGCGAGGGCTATCGCAAACTCACCTGCACCAATGGGATCCTTTGCGAGGGTTATCGCAAACTCACCTGCACCAATAGGATCATTTGCTATGGTTATAGCAAACTCACCTGTATAAATTTGACGTCCGCAGACTGTTAGAAATATGAGAACCCAATAACCTGGTGTTGCGTGTTGTACGCACAAAGTTAAATTGTATGATTGTAAATGAATGTATATGACCCATGTATATGCGTATGCATGTATGCTGATGCAATCCTAAGATTTTATCTCCTTAACCCATTGAACCTGTTTAAACCAAGTTTGCCCCTACACCATGACTATGCTTATGCTGGCTTTGTAATTAATGCTTATGCTTATGTATATATTGATTGATGTAACGAGTGGAACGAAATAATGTCTACTATAAGACTACCTGAAAAGGTCTCTGGAGTGGATATGAAAATTTGTCTTAAAGAAGACTACCTGAAGAGGTTCTTAGAAAGGATAAAATTTGTCTTAGAGAAGACTATCTGCAAAGGTTGAAAAGATGTCTTAAAAAGACTGCCTAGAGAGGTTCTTAGAATGTCTTAAAGAAGACTACTTGAATAGGTTCCTAAAAAGGATGGCAATTTGTCATAAAGAAGACCACCTGAGAATATTCCTAGAAAGGATCGTGCAATTTGCCTTAGAGAAGACTACCTGAAAAGGCTTAAAGATGTCTTGAAAAGACTACCTAAAAAAGGTTCCTTGAAAGGACAATGAATATCTTAGAAAAGACCACCTAGAAAAGTTCTTAGAAAGAGAATGTCTTAAAGAAGACTACCTAAAAAAAGTTTTTGGGAATGGCGATGATTGTCTTAGAGAAGGACTACCTAAAAAGGTTCTTAGAATGTCTTAAAGAAGACTACCTGAAAAGGTTCTTGGAAAATGACGGTGATTGTCTTAGAGAAGACTGCCTGAAAAGGTTCTTAGAAAAATAATGTCTTAAAGAAGACTACCTGAAAAGGTTCTTAGAAAAATAATGTCTTAAAGAAGACTACCTGAAAAGGTTTTTTAGAAAAACAATGTCTTAAAGAAGACTACCTGAAAAGGTTCTTGGAAACATAATGTCTTAAAGAAGACTACCTGAAATGGTTCTTAGGAAAACAATGTCTTAAAGAAGACTACCTGAAAAGGTTCTTTAGAAAAGGAATGTCAATTCGTCTTAAAGAAGATTACCTAAAGAGGTATGGAGTAATGTCTCAACCAATGTATGTAATGTATGATTTGTATGTATTTGCATGATGCTCCAATGATAGGTTGTTGATAACCAAAAGCGTATATAGCTTGTTAAAGTTGTAGGTTTGTTTGATAAGGTGGGGTGTGATGCTAGCGCGACTTCCCGATCCATGTTTTTGTATTTGAAGATCGTAGTTAGGAGAAAGATTTGTTCGATGTTGTAAAGTGTGAGAACGCCTTTTCCTTATGTTGTGCGCCTTGCCCCAGTTTGGCTCTTTGAATTACTCCATGCCTTTAACCCTTTGAGGTTCTCCACGCCTTTAACCCTTTTGAGGTTCTCCACACCTTATGGATTTTGTATCCAATGCCCCAATGTTTAGCGGAAAAAGATGCCTATGATTCCCAAGCCATGAAGGAAGTGCCTCGAGAAATAACCTTGTCATATGCTTCGATGTTTAGATTGAAGGGTATGCCCTTGATCTCCAAGATATGGAGGGCTATCCATGGAGTTCTATCATTTGAATTAGATTTCTTCACATGTTTGACATGCCCCTAATTGTTATTGCTTCGAGGTGTGCCCCAAGTCGATTGCACCTTTAGGATGAATGCCCCTAGTTAATAGGATGTTTGATTGTATGCCCCTGTGATCCTTGAAGTTTTTCCCCTGTTTAGGAGAACCCCCTAGATGTGGTTCCCCCATTCCAGAGTCTTTATTAGAAATGATCACCTTTGATTAACCAATTTCGATATCTTCTTGATACTAAGTGTATATTCGTAGACGACGTCGTACCCTTTGAGAAGTAACTCTAATGCGATGCGCGTGCAAGTTTTAAAATCGAAGTCCGTTATGAATTAGGACTGGATGATTAGAAATGAATGCTTGAAGAAGCGTAGTGGTTAGAAATATTTTTAACAAACTTTAGGAGTCAGTATAACAAAATCCTGCTTGATATGCTTTCGTAGTTAACCTTGCCTCAATTAGGACTTTTGAATGTTGTAATTTGGCCTGGTTCCCGGTTTTAAGAAACAACGGATATAAGGCTCAAAATTTATTTAACCCACCCCTTTCTCCTTGATGTTCTCCAAATCCTAAGAATTTGCCTAATCCAATGAGTGTGCTTTGTTTGTAAGAGAATCATTTCAGTTTTGATGTTGAGCAGAAGCTTTAGTAGAGATCCAAGCACCGATGAAAAGTGTTGTAAAGATCCAAGCGTTTATGAGAAGCTCTGATGATTTGGCATTCACAAGATTATCCTTTGTATTTCGCCTTTGTTTTTATCCCTTATGTTGCCTGAACCAACTCACTTCGAGTTTGATCCATCGGGATGCCCTAAATTTTGCCTACGTCATTTTTG
Organism: Vicia villosa; assembly: GCF_029867415.1. Taxonomy (NCBI): domain Eukaryota; kingdom Viridiplantae; phylum Streptophyta; class Magnoliopsida; order Fabales; family Fabaceae; genus Vicia; species Vicia villosa. The sequence continues at coordinate 450,367 of NW_026705714.1, read as the reverse complement.
TTATCTTTTATGAAATTTTCCGTTTTGACTTAGCGGGCGTTTCTCCTTTTTCTTTTGAATACTCCTTTTGATCTTTGGATTTTGAATATTGTGACTACCATGACTTTGATTTGCAAGCTTTGTCTTTGATATGTCCTCGATCTTGAATGATGTATTGAGGAAGAAGATGTTTCTCAATGTTATCTCCATTGCTTAATCAATCTTGGATGAACGCGAGGAAGAAGATATGCTTGAACCTTTGCTTTGCTTGATCCTTATGCTTGAACCTTTGCTACATTGATTGATTCTCTTGACAATCGAAATACGCCATTGAATTAGTTGAAATCTACCCTGCCCCTGGTTAAAATCAAGGTTTAATTAGAAAGTAAAAACAAGCTCCAACTCCTGGATCGAGGGGGTAACGAGGGATTAACATCCTTATATCTCCACTGTTTGGGAATTGAAACAATGCCTGTACATCCTCGGCTTGGTCTTACCTTGAAAGCATATGTTTAGCTGGACTTAGTTATTTGTATTCATCATTCTCCCTTAAGTTTGTTAATAATCCTAAATTTGAGATTGAAAATAGAAGTGCGCGGATGAAGCAAATGAATTGATTCCAAAACCTGCATGGTCATCCCATTAGAATTGCTAATCCGAAGGTACAACCTTTTATGTTGAGTAACACTTAGCGATCATAGAGATTGAAATTCTGAGCATGATAAACACCTATTGATCCTAGGGACAATCTCCTTTGTAAATCCGTCGACCTTGTTTTGCTCCTTAGCTCTTAGACTTGTAGAAGTGAAGGGTAACCTCGAATTTTCCTTAGGCACGTCAAACCGGTCGGGAATAAGTTGTTAGCGGTGGGTTTTCGTCGTATCGGAACTTCATGAGTTTCCTTTGACTGAACCTCTTTTGCTTTTTTTTTCTAGGGATAGTATCACACCGTTTGCAATCTTCGGAGTTCGTAGACTGATGAGGAAAACCTATGACCCTTTTGCCCCTTAGTGTGAGGTTAACACATGTCGCCTTCCCTCCATCGTAGTTATGCATCTTCGTCCAGGGTATTGCCACAGTTGGACTAATCCTTGCCCCCAGGTTATCGTAGAGCGTCCTTGTAAGTTTGATATGTTCTAAGATGAACCCCTTTATGACTAGATACATCTTGAGTGAATCTATGAGGGAACTTCTTTGTTGAACTAATCCTTGCTCGATGACAACCTTTATTGTATTTGTAGTTCTGTTACGACAAGGCATGGACATGTAGTCGGCATGGCGAAAGACATCCCTTTTTTCCTCCTTGTAAGACCACGTTCATATTTTATTCTCCTTTCTCCATAGTTTATGATCCTCTGGATTTTCTTAGGGAGTTCTGGGAAATCGGCTAGCACACGAGTGTGGATGCGGGTGAAGATGCAAATGTAAATGTATGAATGCATGAAAATGCAAATGCATGGGTATGCGAGAGACTCCTTGTATTATAACTCCGTGTATGCAATGCAGACGGGTGACGTATAATCCTAGGGATAGCCTTAGAGGAGACATTATATCCTCGTGAAATCCTTGTAAGATAGATGTTATGACATGCCAATGGAAATCCCTTAAATTACGGAGTATGTAGAAGGTAGCGGCTGGTGACCGTTCAAGATAGTCGCCAAGTCTCATGGCCATCGAGAGGCTAATCAACGTGTACCAATGAAGTTGTCCTTGGTGGGAAGGTTTTCTATGCGGAACACAACCTATATAAGGACGGTATCGGATGAAGTGAAATCCCTACAGCCTAGGGATGAAAGATGCATAGATGGAAATCCAAACCCTACAAGTTAGAGGGTGGCGGAAACAAGCATGGAGTGACCGTTCAGGACAGTCCCTAGATCTCATAGCCATCGAGAGGCCAATCGAACGCATGCTAATAAAGTTGTCCTTCGGGGAAGGACGCGTCGTTGTGAAAACACATGGATGTAAAAGAAAATCCCTACAGGCTAGGGAGTACGTAGGAGTAAGCACGGGGTGACCGTTCAAGACAGTCACTGAATCGCATGGCCATCGAGAGGCCAATTGACGTATGCTAACAAATATGTCCTTCGTACGAAGGACGCGATTTTAAAAATATATTCCTTACAGGCTAGGGAACGCATAGACGTAAGCACGGGGTGACCGTTCAAGACAGTCACTGAATCGCATGGCCATCGATAGGCCAATTGACGTGCGTAAACGAAGATGTCCTTCGTGGGAAGGACACATAGTTGTAAGAGTACAAAGATAGAAAAGGAAACTCCCCACAGGCTAGGGAGTGCGTAGATGCGGGCGCAGAGTGATCGTTCATGACAGTCACTAGGTCTCATGGCCATCGAGAGGCTAATCAACGTGCATAAAGGTAGATGTCCTTCGTGGGAAGGACATGGACTTGGAAATAGAGTCCCTGCAGGCCAGGGAACGCGTAGGAGTACCTGCAAAAATTAAAATGCAAGGCATTCGCAGTATATAAATTGCACATATATAATAAGCACGTAAGCACATAAGCCCTAGGTTCATAGGTTCGACGTAACGGCTTAGGGTGCCTACCCTTCCCATTGGTATGTCCTAGACACGGGTCTCGTGGGGTCGTTCGTAGCCGCCGAGACTTTTTGTCTCTTTGGATTTTAGAACAACTCATTTATCCATGAGGTTCGAATTTTAGGGGTAGGTTCCCAGAGAGATCAGCCACATACCAAGTCCAGCCCTCAACAAGGTCAAGCCTCATATCAGACCTTTCCGGATATTCAACCCACTCTGAGTGGAATTATAATAAGACTCGTAGGCGATGTAATTCCCCTCTAGTCTTAAATATAATTCTCACGCTTAGGTTTTAAAAAAAATTTATATAAACCCAAAAGATGCAGTAAAATAACAAATATTCAGATAAACAAATATTTAATTAAATTACTGTAAATAAATAAAATGGCTGTAAATAAATGCAATTGCGAATAAATAAATAAAATTTAAATATTTATAAAAAAACCCTAAACCCTAAAATGGCGAATTAGCCAAACCCTAAAAATTTCGCCAAAACCTAAACCATTAACCACAAACCTAAACACTCTCAAGCCTTAGGAGCATAATAATTCACCATTAATGATTAGTCCCCAGCAGAGTCGCCAGCTGTAGCAACCTGCCCTAAAAATTAAGGTTTTAGAGTCGCCACCTATTCTGAAGGGCGAATAGGAAACCCTACGCAGTATAAAGATCAGGGTAAGTTATTATAATCAGATTGAGGGAAGGTGTTAGGCACCCTCAACCCTTTCCTAAGGTGTATGGCTAAATATTAAGGGTTAATAGCTAAAGAAGTGAATAGGGTGAAAAGTGAGATTGGACTGAATTGAGATTTTAGGGAGGGGGACTCGCCTTGGTTATCCAAGTGCCTACGTATCTCCTTAGGGAGAATCAGAGTCAACGTAGTTCGGGCACAGGGTTGTACGCCTTAGAATTTGATATGTTTTGAAGGCTTTTTGAGTGGCCTGTCGTAGTTTTGAATTTGATTTGAAAGACATTTTGAGTTGCCTGATTGAAAAGGATGAAAATCCGTAGTTTTGGAGGAGTGTCTTGAATGTTTTAAGTTTTGGGCGTAGAACCCTGATTTAATATATCACCATTAGATGCGATGATCAATGGATTTGATCAGTATAGCTAACGGATTAATGGGGCATTGCTGGTTACTCAAATTGATAGATTCGATCGTCGCGAGCAGCAAATTAAATGTATTTTAAATTATATATATTTTTATCTCTCGTCTAATGCGACTAATAGCTTTATTCGGGTCGAGGAGAGAATTAATGTTAATGTTTTCTTTGTTGCCGAAAGGGCAATGGGATTGGACAAACCCTAATGTATATAACCATTATAGGTTTTTTGTGATTTTATAGTTTAAACTAATTAAATCGAATAGTCGAAATAATCGGAAGAAATCCTAAATAATTCATAAACCCCTAATTTACATCTAATCCTAATTATTATTTTAATTCTAATCCTAATTCAAAAATTAAATTATATACAAAGAAAACTATTAATTAGGATTAATTATATAGTTAAAAAAAACAATTAGATAAAACCTGAGGAGTGATACTGTGTTGTGGCTTTTGAGGGTTCATGGTGAGGGTCCACGTTGTGGAGCGTTGGATCTCATGTTCCTTTAATCTGGCGGCTGGCCGACGAGGGTGTAGGGTAGGAGCACGCACGCTAGCATCACTAGATCAGCAGTCATGTATTAACAAGGAAAATAAGAAAATATATGTGGGACGCTGGGATCGAACCCAGGTCCCTTGGATTCCACATCCCTTTCAAAGCCAACTGCGTTGCGGCTATCTCATGTTAATACAACGAATTCAAAATATCATATACAAAATTATCGTGACTAAAAATCCAAAAACAAACCAGACGCACAGTCATCCCTCTCCTTCGTGAATTAACAGAGATATACAGTGGCTTTAGGCCACGGTTTTCTCTTGTGGCTTTAGACCTTCATCCCCAATACCTGCAAATACTCAGCAATAAATCCATAACTATGGCTTAAAATAACCATAACCGAACCCCTAAGTATGTCTATAGCATTAGTTTCTCCCAATTTTGCCGGTTTGCAAAACCCCAATTCGAAGCTTCACCAACCTGACAATGGTGGATTCTTAGTTCTGCAACAAAAATCCAATTAATCTATACCAAAAGCTTCAGAACATCATCACGAACTCATATATATAACCAAATAGCATCAAATAATCACGTATTAACGAAAACGACGAAAATAAATTCACTGCAAACCGTGAGCATCCTGGGCATAATTCTGGGCGCGGCAATTGAAGGTGATGATGTCCCTAGCTTCGGAATATGTCGAGGATGCTGTTTGGATCCTCTAGAAAGCTTGAATTGATTGAATTCTCAATCTGCAAATTCCAGAAAGCCACGGTTTCGTTCTTGAAGGAGGCTCCGCCGACTGCAAAAAACCAACCCCCTGAAACTAAGAATACCAAATAAAATAGTATGCAGCCCTTTATTTTATTGAAACACCCTTTTGTTTGTTAGAAACTAAGAATACAAAATAAAATCATATGAACCACAAAAGTGTTGTAGAAATCATAAAAAATTGTCATTAGTGTGCATCCTGTATCAATCCTTTTTTTTACGTGAATAAAAAGCTTGGTGACAACTAATAAGGGTTCCCCCAAAATTTTTTTTCCCATTGTTAGAATCAATATTATTTATATTAGTTAAATTAGGTTTTTTCCATACCTAATGGGCCTATTACCCAATTAGCTTAAAAAGAATAAAATCCTAATAATACTAATATTTAGATTAATACTAATAGTCTTAATAATATTAATCCTAACAATAGTAATATTTATAAATAATAATAGTTAATAATAACATAAATGATTAAATCAAATATTGAGATTAATAATCCAACAAAAAATCATAAGCTATATAATCAAATTGTGAAACGGACTAAAAATCTCGAAAATGGAACAGATGGGTCAGATGACTGGGCTCAAGCACTTTCTGATTTTAACTCCCATTTTAACTCAGGGTATTTTATAAGAGGGTGGGTTTGACAATAGGAATGTCAAACCCCATGACTCTTAATTTTCGGCCCTTGATGAATTAAAAGACGCAGATTTGATCGGGAAAATTTTGGGGTATGACACAAGACACAAGCCACAATTTCCCTTTCTACAACAGAAGCAGAATATGTTGCTGTTGCTAGATGTAGTACACAGATGCTCTGGATGAAGAGTCAGCTAGAAGATTATCAGATATATGAGAGTAACATTCCTATATTCTGTGATAATACTTCTGCTACTTGTTTATCTAAGAATCTTATCTTACATTCCAAAGCTAAACATATTGAGATTAAACATCACTTCATTAAGGACTATGTTCAGAAGGGTGTTCTTACTTTAAACTTTATGGATACTGAACATCAGTGGTCTGATATCTTCACAAAACCCCTTGCGGAAGATAGGTTTAAGTTCATTCTGAAGAATATCAACATGGATTTATGCCCAGAATGAAAGGATGAGAAGATATGATATATGGAATATATTTGAAATGCTTATTTATTTTTACTATCAGACATTCTGGATATGTTGATCATTTAGATATTCTGATTCTGTTATTGCTAACGTTTCATATGTCTAAGTTGATTCAGAATTTTCGTTAAAGCAAAACAGTTGTCACCAGCTATTCCAGATGATGAACACGTGTTCATTCTGAAGGGACAAGCATGCGTGCAGTTGATGAGACGCCACCCTAGGTAACTGTGCAAATCATTTCAAATCTCACGTTTTCTCCTAACGTCACTCAACATTAAATGCTAATTGATTCCCTGCAATTTGTAACTGTTCATTCTCAGAATTTAATTGCATTTTGTTTCAAATTCGTGCCTATTTAAACACATCTCATATTCATTTCCTCTTTTCACACATTCATCAGTTTCTTGTTTATGCATTTCTGCCTCTTCTTCTCTCTATTCAAAAACCCTAAAAAGAAACCCAGTAATCTCAGAAGTGCGTCAATGGCTTCCCCTTCAAAGCAAAATGTATGTTCATCCTCTCAACAACAACTTCAAGATCAACAGGAATAACTTCTTGTTGCACAGAAGACGTGTTCTATTCCTTAAAATGAATTAGAAGTTATCTGCGAGATGATGGTTGATTTTGATAACCTAGAAGCTCATGATATTCATCTGAAGGAAGTCATGACTTTTCAAGGATGGCAAGCATTCTTTTATGGTTTGTGTGGTCCTATATATCCAGATTTGGTGAAAGAATTTTGGGTTCGTGCAACTGTAATGCCTAAAGCCATTCTCTCTATTGTTCATGGTGAACTTTTCTCCATCACAGAAAATCTTCTAAAGAAGTTGTTTGGATTGGAAAACGCTGAAGGTGTTACTGAAGCAACTCTTGGAAGAACTGATTGGGATGCTGTATATGCAGAAATCTTTCAGAATAGAAAGAAGTCTAAGGAAGTTAAGGATCTGAAAAACTCCTTACAAGATATTGGCTAAGATTCTTTTGGGTTGCATTTACCACAGAAAATCTACAGTTTCTTCAAACTATGTTAACAAGGACCAACAATACATTATGTATTGTATTGGTAAACAAGTAAAAGTGGATCTTCCATACATCATCTTCAATCACATGTGGCACGCTATGAATGATTCTAGAGAAGAAAACAGACTGAAGTATCCAAACAGTAAAAGAAACATTATTCCTTTTGGGAGAATAATCACAGATCTTCTAGTTCAAACAAAAATTGTTAAAGATCTGGAGAATGCTGGCATTGTAAAAGATCCTTACACCATCATTAGAAGTACCTTGAATGCTCATACTCTCAAGAAGATGGGCTTAATAGAATCTATTGGTACGTCTCCTCAAGTGAACGCTGAAGTTAGGTCCAAAAGAGGTCATGCTCTGGATGACTTTGAGTTGTTCTTCAGAAACGAACTTCCAGAAGTTATTGTCCAGTACATTGTTATGCACAAGGAAGTAGGTTCTAAGTGTGATCCTATCTGGATAAGTAAACACAAACTTTCTACTACTGCTACTCAAGTTCCAGAAGTAGTGCAAGAGCAAGAAAGAAGAACAAAAAGAAAGTTCGATCTTCCAACAATCAGTGAAAAGAAGAAGGAAGATAAGAAAGAAGAAGAACAGAAGGAAGAAAGAGAAGTAGAAAAGAAGAAGGCAAAGAAGAAAGATAAGAAAAAGAAAGAAGAAGAAAAGAAGAAGGAAGACTTGAAAGGAAAGAACATAGCTGAACAAAAGGAGAAGAAAAGGAAAACAGTTGGAGAAGGACTTGCTAGGAAGAAGAAACGACCTTCAGGTATTGTAATTTCTGAACCTGCTTCTGCCCCTGTTTTAAATTCAAATTTTGTATCAATAGAAGCTACCCCAGAAATTCCACTAGAAAAAGCCCCTGCTACACCACCTCCAACCACCAAAGTTCCTACCCCTCCTCCTTCACCCAAGTCTAAAGGAAAATCGCCTATTCTTGATTCTGAACCCCGGTTTCTGAACCTATCTTTGAAGCCACACCTCTCAACACCACCATTCCTCCTCACGCCACTATATCCACTTCTCAAACTCCTCCACATTCCAACTACACTCTTGTAGACACTCCTGTGTTCTACAATTTCACCTCATCTGAATCCTCTCATTCTGATTCTTTCACCAACCTCATGCAGAAATATACCCGTAAACCCAAACCAACTTCTGACTCAGTTGTCTTAGTCTTGGACTCTGACAATGAAGCTGAATCCTCTCAATCACCCTCTTTAGAAGCATTATTTGTTCTGGATAGAGTTTCACAACCTTATGCCTTCTCTCACCCATATAAACCAATCTCTTCTCTCAATCTTCAAACTCCCATTTCACCTCCCAAAACTAAACCCCCAAGATCTTCTGTTGATGCAAGTTTTGAATTTTTATCTAACAAGGTCAGGACAGGTTAAGATGTTCTGAAGGTTGCTCATGATTCCAAGCTGGATCATGTAGCTGCTGGGAAGATCTGGAGAGCTTTTGGAAGAGAGATTCAGTCTGACTTTCTGGATCTCCAGAAAGAGTGCTTTGCTGCTGCTCCTGGTCCTTCTGGATTCCTTCTGCAGTATGATGATGGCAAGTACTATCACCCGATCACCAACTGGAAGCCTCTAGAAGAGAAGCAGTTCATTGATGAACTTGAAGAAGAAAATCCTCTTGCAATTGTTGTGTGGAAGCCACATCCATACAAAGTTTTGACTGGAGATTTTCAGGATTTGTTCAACTAGTTCAGGGAGAACCCTTATGATAAGGCTCCTAACATGGTCTACCCAGAAGTTGAGTATCCTCCAGAACCTAAGACTCCAACTGCTCCAGAGAATCTAGCTGAAGTTCTTCAAGGTCTAGAGCATCCTGCTGAAGATATTCCTGTTGAGAAAAATCATGAAGATATTCTAATAGTTGAAGCTGATGAAAATCATCCTGTTCTGGACAACAACTTTGATGCTGCTTTTGCTGGTTCTTCTGTTTCTGTTCTGATGAACACTATGAAGGAGCTCCAATCCAGCAGAATCAAGCTAACTTGGCTAGTCGTCTGGACAAGCACGAGGACACCCATGCTGAGTTCAGATCCTTTATGAAGACTCAAGAAGAAGCTACTAAGAAGCAAGTTGCGGACACTTCTGAGATTAAGAACCTTCTGGCCGTCTTAGCTTCTAAGTTTAGCCAGTCGTAGTCTGTCTTGTGTCTTAGTTTGTTTTCTTTGTTTTTGCATCTGCTTGAATTGCACCTACTTCTGTATTATATTATGATTCTAATAAATGAAATATTATCTTTTTTTTCTTGACTCTGTGTGTCTTTTTCATCTGAATCTTTTATGCTTTTCGATGTTATGACAAAAAGGGGGAGAACTGTGATAATTGAATTGATTTATAATATCAGTTGCTGGGCTTAAGTCTCAACATTCCTAACATATATATTGCAAGTTCTCTGTCTTTGATAGTTTTTGCAGGAATAAGATACTCTGGACAAAGCTCAACATGAGAAGCAAATACATGGGGAAAAGCAATTCTAAAGCTCTTAAAGATTTGAAGCAAGCTGAGTGCTCTGAAGCTTCAAGTCCAGAAAAAAGAAATGCTGTGATCAAACCTAGAAGCTCTAATGCATAAAGTCTCAAAGTTTTGATGGATCAGATACATAGAAGACTGAAGACATAAAAAGTTCTGATACAAGTGATCACAAAGAGAAATTCAAAGCTATGCAGTTGTCCAAAGGAAGCTTTGAAGAGAAGCTCTGAATGTTCTGAAGTTCTATTCAACGTGAAAGTCTCAACTAAAATGAAAAATACTCAGGCAAGTCTTTTATTTATAAATTCTTCTAGTATTAATTTCAGGGGGAGATTGTTAATCTCAAGGGAGACATATTCACACACTCTGATTATATGCTTATGATATAACTGTGTAATTGTCTTTGTTCATCTGATATTCTGGATCCAAATTCATATCAATTATATATGTTTTTGTCATTATAAAAAAGGGGGAGATTGTTAGAACAAGAAATGTTCTGATCAATATTCTTTGTTTTGATGATAACATTAAGTATGAATTTTGTATAAGATAATGTGGTACTCTAATCCTTTGAATTTTCCATTTCAGGAAATATATATAGAGTATGCACAAACCAGCGCTCAGAAGCTACTGACTCTGAAAGTTTTGGATGGCTTCATCAGAATATGCTCTGGCAAGACATCAGAAGATGGTCATGCAGAATCAGAACATGAACTGGAAAGCATCAGAAGAATGGAAGTTAGAAGAACAAGCTTTGAAGGTCTGATGGTATCACGCTCAAGCTCTTCAAAGTCAGAAGACAAAAGATGCTCTGCACCAAAGCTGATGGCTCTGATATTCCAACGTTGTTATCTACAAAAATTGAGTCCAGAAGAAATTACAAGATGAAAGGCTGTAACGTCTAATCTCTGACTGACAAAAGGAACATTAGAAGCTACAAAAGACAAAGTCAGTAAAAGCAGCAAAAGCAAGGCTCGAGGTAGTTGACAAAAGTGTGAAACATTAAATGCAGAGTTGTACTATTCACGCAAAGCATTAAATGCACCCCAACGGTCATTTCCTCTCAACGCCTATAAATAGAAGTTCTCATCAGAAGCTAAATACAGCACTTGCGCAAACTATACAGAAACACTGTCAAATTCAAAGCTTACGAACTTCATCTTCAACCTCACAAACTCTTGTAATATTTAGTGAATGTTAAGTTTAGAACTTAAGAGAAATATCACAGTTGTGATTACAGCTTTATTAGAAGCATTCAAACTCTTGTAAACTTTATTTTACATTGATTGTAAAAGGATTCCTAGAGTGATCAAGTTGTGATCTGTAGACTCTAGAAGACTTAGAGGGTATCTAAGTGGAAAACCATTGTAATTAGTTGGATTAGTGGATTAAATCCTCAGTTGAGGTAAATCACTCTAAAGGGGTGGACTGGAGTAGTTTGGTTAACAACGAACCAAGATAAAAATCATTGTGTTGATTGTTTTTATCTTCTAAGTTTTTGAGATACACTTATTCAATCCCCCCCTTTCTAAGTGTTTTTCTATCCTTCACAAACTACACTTCCCCTGTAGCAGACTACATCTGTCAAACTGAATTACCAAGAGGTACCAAAGTACCCAAATTTACAAAATTTTCAAGGGATACTAGTGAATTGACTGTGGAACACATAGCCCGATATTTGACGGAGGTCGGTGATATAGCGAATAGTGAGAACTTAAGAATTAAATATTTCCCTAGTTCATTAACAAAAAATGCTTTTACATGGTTCACCACCTTACCTCCAAATTCCATAGATACTTGGGTGCAACTTGAGAGGATGTTCCATGAACAATTTTACATGGGACAAGCCAAGATCAGTTTGAAAGAACTGGCTAGCATTAAGAGGAAATTCACAGAGCCTATAGATGTTTACTTGAATAGGTTCCGTTTATTGAAATCAAGATGTTTCACAGTTGTTCCGGAACATGAATTAGTCGAAATGGCTGCGGGCGGTTTGGACTATTTAATTAGAAAGAAGTTAGATACTCAATATTTGAGAGATATGGCTCAGTTGGCAGATAGAGTTCGACAAGTCGAACGACTGAAAGCTGAAAAGGCTAGAGCAAATAAGAATTACAAGAAAGAGAGAGTAGCCTATATTGAAGCTGAAGATGCCGAAGTTGAAACCTTTGATGATTCATATAGTTTCGATGAGGTCAAAATAGACTTAGCTGAATCAAAAGAGGCACCTCCATACTCTTGTAAATTGCTCACTCCTTCTAATGGAAAAAACCCTGTCGAAAATGACAAGAATGACAAATTCCCAAAGAAAACATACACTTTTGACGTCACCATGTGTGACAAATTTTTTTGATTTATTAGTAAAAGATGGCTAGATGATAATACCTCCCAATTCTAAAGTTCCTCCGTTAGAACAACAGAAGAAACGAGGTTTTTGTAAATATCATGCGTTTTTAGGCCATAAAACCTCACAATGTTTTCTTTTCAAGGATCTAATTCAAAATGCTATCAAGGATGGTCGTTTGAAGTTCGTTGACAAAGGAAAGAACAACATGAAGGTCGATGTTTATCCCCTCAATGTCGCTGACACCAACTATGTTGAACCAGTCGATATCAACATGGTGGACGTGTCTGAGGCTGACATCACATAATGGGAGATGGTTTCGACAGGAAAGCAGACTACTGAAAGTCTAAGCAACAATGTGATCTTCAATACCGACGTTGAAGAGTCATTTGAATCAAAGACCATTGAGGGTCTTATGGAGAAAACTAGTGAGGCCACTGAAGACCTCAGGATGAAGCTCCAACAAATAAGGATTTCTGAAGTTCCCCCAGCAGGAGTCAATATGGTGAATGTTGGACAACCTTTATCTGAAATTGAGGAACTGGAAAAATGTCTGGTGAAAGAAAAGGAAAAAGGAAACTATGGAAATCCAAGGGCAACTGAAAGCTTGAAGGATTATCTCTGGAGGTGCCTTGAGAAAAATGCAGGACAGATGCTGATGTGTCCAAGGTGCTCGACCTTGCTGAATCAAAGGGTTCAAGCTAACTACAAAAGGGCCCAACGAAACAAAATGCAGGGGCACTGGAGGCAAGAAAACCAGTTGCTGAAGGTTTACCCAAGGCCTAGTGAAAGTCTTGTAAGTTTCTTGGTTCGATGTCATAAGGCAAAAACTGAAATCATTATGTGTCCCAAGTGTGGGGCAGTATATGATAATTTGATGGCAGAATCATTCGTAAGGATATCATTCTCTACTGGTTGGGATGTTCAAGGAGTCAATCCCAACATGTACGTGTTCGATAATCGAACATCATCAAGAAGGCCTGATAGCCCTCATCCCAAGGCTCGCAGAGTGACATTCAAACTCCCGGCAGAAGTACCCATGGACAGATGGACACAAGCTGGCGCAGGGAACAACAAATGGCGAAGTTGGGACCAAGGTGGACGAACTGCAATGGCTTATAGAAGGCAGTTCCAGACGTCAAATTGAGAAATATACAGGCTTGAGAATTACAAAGGTAAGAATCCAATGTCCAGGTCTCAATGGAGGAGACACCAGAGAATGAAGAAAGCCCAAAAAGAATCCAAGGTGAAAGAAGTTGGAGAATCCAGTAGCACCAAAATCCCAATGCAGGGGGCAAAGTCAAACAACCCCTGTAGAACGTAAGTTGTTCAGTTATGAGAATGAAAAGGAAGAGGAAAAGGTGCAGTCTAGCCCTTGGAAAGACGAAGACAAGATGACTAATGACTTTGACTCAGACGAAGTTTCTTCAATTAATTTCAACTGTAATGTGGTGTCAGTACTCCCTCATGAGTATTATCAACAGACGGAAGTCGAGGATTGTGAGGAAGCTGAAGAAGAAGAAATGGCGAAACACAGACAAGTGCGTTACTATGTGCTAAATAATGGTTCTGTCGAAGAGCAAAATGCATTCTTCGAAAGACCTGATCAAGGTGTGAGGAATCATCTAAAACCTCTTTACATAAGAGCCAAAATCGAAAATGTAGGCATCAATAAGGTCCTCGTTGATGGAAGGGCAGCGGTGAATTTAATGCCCTAGTATATGCTGAAGAGGATTGCCATGTTCGACACAGACATAAAGCCACATAACATGGTCTTGTCCAACTATGAAGGAAAAGTAGGACATACCTTGGGAGTTATCCAAGTGAACCTTGTAGCGGTAAAAATGTGACTCGAGCGTTTTCGCGCGCTCGAAGTACAACAGAGTCGCCACCGAACTTTATTTATTCCAAAAGGAAAGGGAAAATATCGATAAAACCCACGGATAAAAATAAAATGGATAAGTTGGTCATCGTAACCAAATTAGGGTTCGGGAGTCGGTTAAGCAAGGGGAAGGTGTTAGCACCCCTTACCTCCATCGTACTCGATGGGACCCATTTAGTTAGTTTCGTGTTTGAGTGTTAGCGTATTGTTTGTGTTCTTTAGCTTATTAATCGGGAAAAGATAAAAGAAAGGGTTTTAGGGTTTTTATTATTATGAAGAAAAAGAAAAGATTTTTTATTATTATGCTCTCCAAGACGTTTGTATCTTGTGCCTACGTATTCCCTAGTGCAATGGGAAAGTCAGAGCAATCGTAGTTCGGGCTAAGAACCACGAAATGTTTGTTGATTGATTTTAGCGAGAGGTACTCGATCGCTTTCAAATGGAAATACTACGCGCACATGGATATGAGATCACTACAAGAATGGATGACTAAATCAAGATAAGACATGATTTTGGCCATCATCGCATTCGAGTGGAAGATATTCGATCTTCACATGTGGAAGTATGTTCGTATTGAAAATTGGATAAGTGTCTCGTTTTATGAGAAGAGTTTTAAAATGAAAAGGCCATGAGGCAAAAAGGTTTGAATGAAATTGAAGTTGTGTTTTAAAGGGACATTTAGCAAAGGATTGAGCATAGGTGTTCACCTAGCGCGTCTTTACCCAAGGTATTGAACAGGAGCGAGCCCCATTGTCACTTGTTGTCCTCGTTAGTTAATGTATTCAAAAGATCAAGGTATTCAAGAGGTGTGCACCCCTTGTCACTTAATCTTTTGATTTGATTAAAAAAGATTCGAAAGATCAAGGTATTCAAGAGGTGTGCACTTCTTGTCACAGGATCTTTCGGTTTGATTAATGTGTTTTAGTTTCAAAAGATCAAGGTATTCAAGAGGTGTTCACCCCTTGTCACAGGATCTTTCGGTTTGATTAATGTGTTTTAGATTCAAAAGATCAAGGTATTCAAGAGGTGTGCACCCCTTGTCACTCAATCTCTTGGTTTGATTGATGTATTTTGATTCAAAGGATCAAGGTATTCAAGAGGTGTGCACTTCTTGTCACAGGATCACTTTGATTAATTAAAGAGTTTTGGTTCAAGAAAATCAAGGTATTCAAGAGGTGTGCACTTCTTGTCACTTGATTTCTTGATTTATTTAAGAAAGCATTTTATTGTTTGATTCAAAGGATCGAAGGTATTCAAGAGGTGTTCACCCCTTGTCACTTAATCACTTTGATTTAATTAAAAGAAAAGATTTTTGAAAAGAAACTCGACGTTGGATCGAGAAGTTTATTGAGACGACTTGGCGTTGAACCAAGATTTATTAACTTTTGGATTAAGATTAACCTAATATAGGAAAATATTTTTGGTATTTTAATAATAATACTAAAATCTAGAAATAAACTATATTTTTGGATTTTTAATTATAATAATAAAATCTAAACATAAAATATATTTTTTTGTATTTTTTTATATGAATGAGAAAAGACTAAAAAAAAAAAAATTTTAGAGTAATTTTAAAAGTAACAATAAAATTAACAAAGAGGTGCAATTAACTAGAGAAGGTATTGGGCTCAAAAGGGAGGCCCAAAAATAATCTGAAACAAACCCCTAGGAGGTGCACTGGATCGGAGGATGTTCAAAGTCATAGTTGGGCCTCATGGTTTGGCCCACTCGGCCACCTCAAACAACAACAAACCCTAATAATTCTAAAAAGAAAAAAGAAAACGGCCGCCCATGTTATTTTTCTTTTACTCGGCCCCACTCTCTTCTCTCACACGAAGCAACAACAACATCTCTTCTCTGCTCACGCTTCAACAACAACACAAGGTAAATGAAAATGAAAGGTTCAGAACCATACCAAATCGGAGGAGATTTTCCGATAACGAATCCGGCGTACTCAGGCGCGCAACTTTCTCTTCCTTCGATCAAAGAGTTTCCGTCGGAGATGAAGCTGTTGTTCGCTGCGTGCTGCTCGAATATGAAGGTGCGATTCCTTTGTGATTTGGTTCTGCAGTTGTTGTTGTGCGCTCGTTGAAGATGAAGACCGGTTGCTGAGTTGTGTGTTGATGTTGACGATTTACAGGTTGGGGTATTGAGGTTGCCCTGTTTGTGAGGTTTTGAGAGTGAGATATGTGAATGTGAGTTTTACAGGCTATGTTTCTGTGTGTATGGAGGGTGATTTAAACGAAGGTTGGAGGGTGAGTTTGTATGAAGGGTTAGGATTTGAGAATGGTTCAATGAAGGTGCTGTGTTGGGTTCTGTATGAGTGGATTGAAGGGATAGTTTGAGGTTGTCGTATGCTGAGAGTGTTTTAACAGAGGTTTTGAGTGAGTTTTGAGAGCTTCAAAAGGTGGAGGAAGCTTGCAATTTCTGCAGAGTTTTGTTATCGTTGTGGCTCCCCTTTTACTGGTTCTGAAAGTGTGTTTATATAGACTGGATTTAGGATCTTTTCTTCGTGAGAAATTGAGATGGTTATTTCAAATAACACTTGCTCACTAAGTTTCCAATGAGCATTTTTGTATCCTCTGCAATTCCCTTTCTTGTAGCAGGTTATCGTATGAACAAAAGGGTGATCACTTTGGTCTGTTATGTGCAGCAAAATTTGGAGTGTTGTTTTTTGGCTTGTTATGTTTGTTTGTATTGGAGCAGAGTGCAGTAGCAGAGTACAGGGATATTGCAGAAGACAAAATTGGTCAGCAATGAAGAACCAAAATCGATGGGCTTTTCCTAAATGGGCCAAGAAATCTTAATACCTTTGTAAACATATGTACAAATACTTGTGCTTATTATATGGACTATTTTTTTTGAAATTAAGATTCAACAATTTTTTTTATGTTATAATAATAATAATAATAATAATAATAATAATAATAATAATAATAATAATAATAATAATAATAATAATAATAATAATAATAATAATAATAATAATAATAATAATAATAATAATAATAATAATAATAATAATAGAAAAAACAATTATTGGTTAGTGACATAAAAATGCAGAAATGAAGTAAAACTAAAAAAGAAATTGAAGATTATATTTTGAGATTTTTTTTGTTTAAGAGAGAAATGAGGGTTATGCAACGATACAAAATGTAAGCTATTTTTGTTAATTTTATTAAAAGTCAATTTTTTTTTAAAATATGCAACGATGTGATGATTGAACTATGAATGTGACACAACCAAATAAACAAAAATGCATAGGGCAAAAATTGGGGTGCGACAGATGCCCCTATTTAAGTTTCTTCTATCGAAGATGTGAAGAGACTTAAATACAAAGTACACAATTTTTGTCCTTCATATGCAAATGAAATGCAATGCATGGACTCTTTTTTGTTATTTTGAATGCAATATGATATGAGACAGACTCGATTCTCTGTGGGGAATAAGATAAACTAATGTTGGATAGACTTGGAAAAGAGAGATAAAACTCTGGGTAAAAAGACAGTAGAAGCGTCTAAGAGTGACATTAGACGGAGAAAAACACCTTATTGTGGATTGTGACATCCAATTATTGGCTTTGGATGAAAACAACGACCCTTATCAGCTAATGTACTGGTAAAGGCAAAGAAGACCATCGACTTTAGCTAATGTACTAAAGATGGAAATGAGATCTCTTATCAACTAATGTACTGATAAAAGATGAAAAGGATACACGACTTTAGTTAATGTACTAAAGAAGGAAAAACGATTATATCATCAATTAATGTACTAAAGATGCGAAACGAATTGACCTGCATCAGTTAATGTACTGATGAGGGAAACAAGAGGGAATTGTCATCAGCTAATGTACTGACGAAAGGAAATCCTATACCAGTTAATGTACTGATAAGGAAAGAAAAAAGAGGCTCACATCAATTAATGTATTGACGAAGAGAAGTCCTATATCAGCTAGTGTACTGATAAGGAGGAAGCAACCATGATCAATCATCGGCTAATGTACTGACGAGAGAAAATAGGAGACATCTGATATCAGCTAATGTACTGATGAAAGTCCTGCATCAGCTAATGTACTAACGACAGGAAATGAAAGTGCATATTTTCAGTTAATGTACTGATAATAGCAACAAGTGGTGAATGACATCAGCTAATGTACTAATGAATAAAATTGAGTTGACATTATCAGCTAGTGTACTGATGAATATAAGACGAAACCGCTTTGGTAAATGCCAAGTGAGTTGGACTTTGATCTCGAGGTAAGATGTTGATAACAACGAAACCTTGAAAGAATGCAAATGAGTATGAATTTTGTTTCAATGCATGATATTGATTTTTCTATGCATGAGATATGAATGATGAATGAAATGCAATTATTTGTGATAACTGAGGCAGACTCTTTTGTGCGGCAGAAAAGGACATCTGGTTCCTCAACACAAAGAACATTATCAATTCTATTATGTCACACTGATGATCCTTTTGGGAAGGATTGCTAAACTGCTTGGGGATCGCTGAAGAAGAACGCCCCTGACTGGCTGATTGTTACCTGATTGTTGCTTCAATCCTTGAAATGAATGTCGGGAACACTTGCCCCAGTATAACTTTTGAATGACAGGATCTTGAAGTAACTTACCCCTGATAGGATCACTGATCAAGTTTCTCGACTGTTTGAACTTCCTTGAAGATGAGTGCTTACTTGCAAATAGAATGTTCGTTCAAAAATGGAAATTTTAATGCGATGCTCAAAGCATATTTTGAAATCAAAATCACTGTAGGAATGATATTATTGATGTAAAGCAAATGAATCAAAGGTCCAAACACAATTGTTTAGACATTCAAAGTGATGGATAAAGCAAAAGGTATGGTAAAACAAACGATTTGCAAAGATCTTTAGGAGTCAGGTTAACGCAACCTTGTTGTAGTACGCTTTCAAAATAAACCTTGCTTCAATTAGGTCTTTTGAAGGTTGTAACGTGGTTTGGTTCACGGTTTATGAAACAAAGGATATAGGCTCAAAAGTATATTTGTACCCACCCATGTCTTCGTGATGATCTTCCAATCCTACGCTCAGTTAATTCAAATTATGCATTCAGGTTCCAAAAGGCTTTCGGATTTGCACCTATTCATGCGATGGTTTAAAGGCCAAGGGAATCTCTGAGATGGCAGTCACTTCTTCCATTTGATAGTCACAACATTTTGTGGTCGTTCAAGGAATTTATTGACTTCTCTTTTTTGCTTTATGTCCCTAACTTTTGCCTGAACTGTTTCCTTTTAGGATTACAGTCAGCGGGATGCCCCAATTTTGCCTAAGTCTCCTTCGTAGGTTTTGACTTAGCGGGCTCTTTTTGAAATATTTTTTGTATTTGAAAGATAGTGACTTCCTTGAAAATGATTAATGATAACCATCTTGGTCACTTTTGATCGAAACCCTTATTGAAAAGTGTACTTAATGATTATCTTGAATTTGAATGCACAGGTAAGTTAACTGAGAACTACCCTGCCCCAGGTTAAAATTGCGGTTTTTTCGTTTAAAAAGAAACTCCAACTTCGAAGGCTCAAAGGGGGTTGACTAGGGATTAACTTCCTTATTTCTCCAGTGTTTGGGGATTGAAACAATGCCTGTACATCATCAGCAAAGTTTTATTTAAAAGCATACAGTTCAACAATTTGGGTATTTCGTTGTCATCATCCTCCCTCCAATCTTTGCATAAAGAAAAAAGAAGAAGAGATATATTTTTGTTTTTTTGAAAGATAAAGCATAAAGAAACACACAATGGATGTAAATGGATTGATTAAAATATGCAATGTTCATTTCATTAAAATTAACATTTTGAAACAAACAACATTAAATGCAGCACACAGTACCAACAAGGGAATTGCAAATAGTAAGGAAACATGGCCTAGTGAATAATCAGTGACGAGGATGATTTGTCATGTCTGATATATTGGCTCTTCAACTGGATAACTTTCGCTCTTAGCAAATCTTGGTCTCGTTGAAGTTCTTCCATAGTCTTCAGATTCATGCCCCCAGCTTAATGTGTTGAGGAATCAACTTGACGGTAAATAAACCACTTGAGGGTGAAGACAAATGAAATGAGTCTTTTGTTGACAACTTGAATGTATGAATGAAGATGCATGATTTTTTTTTTTTTTACATGCAGGAATGATGCAATGTCATATGATATGGAATGCAACATGATGTTATACAAAGACTGAGTTAAAATGATAATTGTAAATGAATAAAAGAACCACTAAGGAAATCTTCTTATATTAGGACAGTTCTATATTCTTTTACCCAAGAATCCCCTCACAAGGTTAGCTCTAAGGTTTTTGATAGTAGAGATGTCTACATCACCATAGATGGAACGGGTTCTAAAGGTCCTTGGAGTTAGCGACGAAATCAGATTTCTGCCATGCGATGGGCGAACCATCTTATGACAAATTTCATGACTAAGTCTCCTCCAAGTGGGGTTCTCGTATTAGCCATTCAAGGTGTTCACCTTGGGGACTAGCACTACACAACCACCTCCTAACTTATGTTTTTCTCTTGTTTTTCAAAAGCTCGGGTTGAGAGCTTCACTCAAGTATCATTCCCATACCCACAAATGAGTATATACAGAAATAAATAAAAAGCGGTAAAACAAGAGTAAAAGAAACATAAATAATACAAGAATAAATATAAAGAACATAAGCATAAAAAACACAAGAATAAACAAACAAAAGCAAACACTCAAATAAAAACAAACTAAACTAGGGTTGACCCTCTTAGGATTGTATGTCCCCAGCAGAGTTGCCACTTTCTGTAGCGGTAAAAATGTGACTCGAGCGTTTTCGCGCGCTCGAAGTACAACAGAGTCGCCACCGAACTTTATTTATTCCAAAAGGAAAGGGAAAATATCGATAAAACCCACGGATAAAAATAAAACGGATAAGTTGGTCATCGTAACCAAATTAGGGTTCGGGAGTCGGTTAAGCAAGGGGAAGGTGTTAGCACCCCTTACCTCCATCGTACTCGATGGGACCCATTTAGTTAGTTTCGTGTTTGAGTGTTAGCGTATTGTTTGTGTTCTTTAGCTTATTAGTCGGGAAAAGATAAAAGAAAGGGTTTTAGGGTTTTTATTATTATGAAGAAAAAGAAAATATTTTTTATTATTATGCTCGCCAAGACGTTTGTATCTTGTGCCTACGTATTCCCTAGTGCAATGGGAAAGTCAGAGCAATCGTAGTTCGGGCTAAGAACCACGAAATGTTTGTTGATTGATTTTAGCGAGAGGTACTCGATCGCTTTCAAATGGAAATACTACGCGCACATGGATATGAGATCACTACAAGAATGGATGACTAAATCAAGATAAGACATGATTTTGGCCATCATCGCATTCGAGTGGAAGATATTCGATCTTCACATGTGGAAGTATGTTCGTATTGAAAATTGGATAAGTGTCTCGTTTTATGAGAAGAGTTTTAAAATGAAAAGGCCATGAGGCAAAAAGGTTTTAATGAAATTGAAGTTGTGTTTTAAAGGGACATTTAGCAAAGGATTGAGCATAGGTGTTCACCTAGCGCGTCTTTACCCAAGGTATTGAACAGGAGCGAGCCCCATTGTCACTTGTTGTCCTCGTTAGTTAATGTATTCAAAAGATCAAGGTATTCAAGAGGTGTGCACCCCTTGTCACTTAATCTTTTGATTTGATTAAAAAAGATTCGAAAGATCAAGGTATTCAAGAGGTGTGCACTTCTTGTCACAGGATCTTTCGGTTTGATTAATGTGTTTTAGTTTCAAAAGATCAAGGTATTCAAGAGGTGTTCACCCCTTGTCACAGGATCTTTCGGTTTGATTAATGTGTTTTAGATTCAAAAGATCAAGGTATTCAAGAGGTGTGCACCCCTTGTCACTCAATCTCTTGGTTTGATTGATGTATTTTGATTCAAAGGATCAAGGTATTCAAGAGGTGTGCACTTCTTGTCACAGGATCACTTTGATTAATTAAAGAGTTTTGGTTCAAGAAAATCAAGGTATTCAAGAGGTGTGCACTTCTTGTCACTTGATTTCTCGATTTATTTAAGAAAGCATTTTATTGTTTGATTCAAAGGATCGAAGGTATTCAAGAGGTGTTCACCCCTTGTCACTTAATCACTTTGATTTAATTAAAAGAAAAGATTTTTGAAAAGAAACTCGACGTTGGATCGAGAAGTTTATTGAGACGACTTGGCGTTGAACCAAGATTTATTAACTTTTGGATTAAGATTAACCTAATATAGGAAAATATTTTTGGTATTTTAATAATAATACTAAAATCTAGAAATAAACTATATTTTTGGATTTTTAATTATAATAATAAAATCTAAACATAAAATATATTTTTTTGTATTTTTTTATATGAATGAGAAAAGACTAAAAAAAAAAAAATTTTAGAGTAATTTTAAAAGTAACAATAAAATTAACAAAGAGGTGCAATTAACTAGAGAAGGTATTAGGCTCAAAAGGGAGGCCCAAAAATAATCTGAAACAAACCCCTAGGAGGTGCACTGGATCGGAGGATGTTCAAAGTCATAGTTGGGCCTCATGGTTTGGCCCACTCGGCCACCTCAAACAACAACAAACCCTAATAATTCTAAAAAGAAAAAAGAAAACGGCCGCCCATGTTATTTTTCTTTTACTCGGCCCCACTCTCTTCTCTCACACGAAGCAACAACAACATCTCTTCTCTGCTCACGCTTCAACAACAACACAAGGTAAATGAAAATGAAAGGTTCAGAACCATACCAAATCAGAGGAGATTTTCCGATGACGAATCCGGCGTACTCAGGCGCGCAACTTTCTCTTCCTTCGATCAAAGAGTTTCCGTCGGAGATGAAGCTGTTGTTCGCTGCGTGCTGCTCGAATATGAAGGTGCGATTCCTTTGTGATTTGGTTCTGCAGTTGTTGTGCGCTCGTTGAAGATGAAGACCGGTTGCTGAGTTGTGTGTTGATGTTGACGATTTACAGGTTGGGGTATTGAGGTTGCCCTGTTTGTGAGGTTTTGAGAGTGAGATATGTGAATGTGAGTTTTACAGGCTATGTTTCTGTGTGTATGGAGGGTGATTTAAACGAAGGTTGGAGGGTGAGTTTGTATGAAGGGTTAGGATTTGAGAATGGTTCAATGAAGGTGCTGTGTTGGGTTCTGTATGAGTGGATTGAAGGGATAGTTTGAGGTTGTCGTATGCTGAGAGTGTTTTAACAGAGGTTTTGAGTGAGTTTTGAGAGCTTCAAAAGGTGGAGGAAGCTTGCAATTTCTGCGGAGTTTTGTTATCGTTGTGGCTCCCCTTTTACTGGTTCTGAAAGTGTGTTTGTATAGACTGGATTTAGGATCTTTTCTTCGTGAGAAATTGAGATGGTTATTTCAAATAACACTTGCTCACTAAGTTTCCAATGAGCATTTTTGTATCCTCTGCAATTCCCTTTCTTGTAGCAGGTTATGGTATGAACAAAAGGGTGATCACTTTGGTCTGTTATGTGCAGCAAAATTTGGAGTGTTGTTTTTTGGCTTGTTATGTTTGTTTGTATTGGAGCAGAGTGCAGTAGCAGAGTACAGGGATAGTGCAGAAGACAAAATTGGTCAGCAATGAAGAACCAAAATCGATGGGCTTTTCCTAAATGGGCCAAGAAATCTTAATACCTTTGTAAACATATGTACAAATACTTGTGCTTATTATATGGACTATTTTTTTTGAAATTAAGATTCAACAATTTTTTTATGTTATAATAATAATAATAATAATAATAATAATAATAATAATAATAATAATAATAATAATAATAATAATAATAATAGAAAAAACAATTATTGGTTAGTGACATAAAAATGCAGAAATGAAGTAAAACTAAAAAAGAAATTGAAGATTATATTTTGAGATTTTTTTTGTTTAAGAGAGAAATGAGGGTTATGCAACGATACAAAATGTAAGCTATTTTTGTTAATTTTATTAAAAGTCAATTTTTTTTTAAAATATGCAACGATGTGATGATTGAACTATGAATGTGACACAACCAAATAAACAAAAATGCATAGGGCAAAAATTGGGGTGCGACAAACCTAACTGTAGGTTCAGTTACCAGGCCAACTATGTTCATGGTAATACCAGCGAAAGTGAACTATAACCTTTTGTTGGGAAGATAGTGGATTCATGAAGTTGCTGCCGTACCTTCAACAATGCACCAAAGGTTAACCATCTGGAGAGAAGATGGAATAGTCGAAAATATAGAAGGAGACCAAATTTACTATATGTCTGAAGTAAATCAAGTTAACAAAATAAGATTTGACAAAAACCTAGCCAACATAGGACCGTGTCGAGCAGCAGAAGAGATATATGCTCCAAATAAAAATGCTATATACTACTTATCTCTTCACCCTAGTGGATTTTAGTGGAACAGATAAATAATGGGTGATTCCAAAGAGGCAGAACACATCGAAGGGTTACCAGGAACACGGCCAACTGGCTGGGACAAAGACGTTGAATATGTTTGAGTTGTCCTTCTTCGAAAAGATTTCGGCTTACATAGCTGAGAATAAAAGAAAAGCGGCTCTTGAGGCCGAAATATCAAACATGGCTGTCGAGGCCATACAAAAAGAATCAGAAGTACCAGGCCCAAGGATACACTTTATCCCAGAACCACCTGACGCTAAGATCACTTACGAACAGGTTTCAAGCGAAAGAGCAAGTCAAAGATTAGACGCAATTTATGATGAAGAACCTTTGGGATTCGAAAAGGATCCAATGGCACAAAATATAAAGATGTTGTCTCTAGACCCACTCGAAGAAGTAGATCTTGGAGACGGGAGTATGAAGAGGGTGACATATATCAGCGCAAAATTGGAGCCATCCCTAAAAACAAAGGTCATCGCGTTACTAAAAGAAAATAAAGATTGCTTCGCCTTGAACTATGATGAGATGTCTGGTTTAGAAAGAGACCTGGTCGAATTGAGGTTGCCAATAAAAGAAGGGAAGAAGCCCATCAAGAAAACTCCTAGAAGATTCGCTCCAGAGATTCTCTCAAAGATTAAAGCAGAAGTTGAAAGACTGCTTCGTTGCAAATTCATTAGGACTACGAGGTATGTCGAATGGATTGCTAATATAATGCCCGGGGCAATAGGAACCTATGAATGGGTTGTTATGCCTTTTGATTTGAAAAATTCTGGGGCAACTTATCAAAGAGCAATGAATTCTATATTTCATGATTTTATAGAAACCTTTATGCAGGTGTACATAGATGACATTTTTATAAAAATCTGTTTCTGATGACAGTCATTTCGATCATCTCCGCCAATCATTCCAAAGAATGAGAAAACATGGCTTGAAGATGAACCCCTTTAAGTGTGCTTTCTTTTTGCAAGCAGGAGATTTCTTAGGCTTCGTAGCCCATAAGAAGGGAATAGAAATTAACCAAAATAAAACGAAGGCCTTTATGGATACAAAGTCTCTGTCCACGAAGAAGGAATTGCAGTCACTATTGGGAAAGATAAACTTCTTGAGGAGATTTATCTCTAATTTGAGTGGGCGTACGCAAGCTTTTTCCCCCTTACTTCGACTGAAGCAAGGAAGGTTCGAATGGCACGCTGAGCATCAAGAAGCTTTTGATAAAATCAAGCAATATTTGATGCACCCACCCATCTTATCACCTCCAAATGGGAAGAAACATATGAGACTTTATATCTCAGCTTCCGATACTACAATAGGTAGCATGCTAGCACAAGAAGATGAAAATGGCATCGAAAGAGCCATTTATTATTTAAGTAGGGAACTTAATAATGCAGAGACTAGGTATACTGCCATAGAAAAATTCTGCCTTTGTTTATATTTCTCTTGTATAAAAATTAAGTATTATATAAAACCAGTTTATGTTTCATCTCATTTTGATGTTTTTAAACACATGCTATCTAAACCAATATTGCATAGTCGAATTGGGAAGTGGGCTTTGGCCCTCACTGAGTATTCCTTAATCTTTCAACCTCTTAAGGCAATGAAAGGACAAGTCGTATCACACTTTGTTGTAGACCATCCAGTGGTTGAAAACCACCAACAGTATGTTGAATTGAAACGTTGGAAATTATATTTCGATGGTTCAACGCACGAGGAAGGGAGTGAAGTTGGCATACTTATAATTCCTCCTGAAGGAATTCTCCAACAAAACTCAAGTACAGAATAGAAGGTCCTCTATGCTCCAACAATGAGGCTGAGTACGAAGCATTGCTTGCAGGACTAGAAGCCTTATTGGAATTGGGGGCAACCAGAGTCGAAATTAAAGGAGATTTGAAATTAGTATTAAAGCAACTGACAAAAGAATACAAATGCATCAAAGAGAATTTTATCATGTATTTTGTCGTGACAAATAGGTTGCTTAAAAAATTCGAATATGTGGATTTGAAACACATCTCAAGAATAAACAATCAAGAGGCAAATTATTTGGCACAATTAGCTTTAGGGTATAAAGTATCAAAGGAAAAGTTAGAAGAGTTAATCGAAGTAAGAGGAAAGGCAATGGCCACAAAATTGTCTTCAAGTGACCTGGAGAATTCATAATTAGGTTTCGCCAATGAAGAAGAATTCGAGGTATTAAACATAAACTCTCTAGCAGATACAGATTGGAGGAGTCCAATTGTAAATTAATTAAAGGATCCTTCGACGGATACGGAAAGGAAGGTAAAATATAGAGCCTTATCATATTTCTTGATGGGAAATAAATTGTTCAAGAAAACCCCTGAAGGAGTCTTACTAAAATGCCTTGGCGAAGCAGAAGCTTATTTGGCACTTTCGAATGTACACAATGGGGCATGTGGCGCTCATCAAGCTGGGCACAAAATGAAATGATTTTTGTTTCGTTATGGAATGTATTGGCTCACTATGTTAAAAGATTGCATAGAATTCGCCAAAGGTTGCCAAGAGTGCCAGGAGCACGCAAGTATTCAACACGCTCCTGCTAGCGAATTAAGCTCAATCATCAAGCCATGGCCTTTTAGAGGTTAGGCACTACACCTAATTGGAGAAATTCGACCCACATCTTCCAAAGGTCATAGATATATATTAGTAGGGACAGACTACTTTACCAAATGGTTCGAAGCAATACCATTATCCAACGTAGACCAAGAAGCTGTGATTGAATTCATTCAAAAACACATTATATAGATTTGGAATCCCAGAGAGTATAACTACACCATTTCAACTTACGTTTGGACATGATGCGGTACTTCCTGTCGAGATATATGTGCAATCAGTCAGAATTCAGAGATAAGAGGAAATTCCCCCAAACATATACTGGGAAATGATGATGAATGAATTGGTTGATCTGGACGAAGAAAGGCTTCGAGCGTTGGAGATGATAAAAAGGCAAAAAGAAAGAGTATCAAGGGCATATAACAAAAAGGTGAAAGGTAAAGTGTTTGTTAATAATGATTTAGTTTGGAAAGTTATTTTGCATATAGATCGAAAGAACCAAGCTCTAGGTAAATGGTCTCCACATTGGGAAGGCCCTTTTCGAATTTTAAAGGTGTTTTCAAATAACGCCTATGAGATAGAAGAACTGGCAGAAGATCGTAGGATCTTAAAAGTAAACGGAAAGTATCTAAAAAGATACAAGCCAGTCATGCACGAAGTTAAGATCGCTAAAACATAGACATTAAAATGAACGTTGTGGGCTAAAATGGCGAATACTTCGCCAAGATGGCTTTATCGTTAAACAAGGCTTGTAATATAAAGTATGCAAATAATCAAAGCTGAAATATATTTAATTACTACAAGAACCCGGAAAGACATGCATTGAAGAAAGGTGGTAGTACATGAAAGCCTAATATTACAAAAGGAAGCATAAACAAAATAAATACTAAACATCACTAAAGGATAACAAAGTAAAGGCCCATGAGATCTTCAGCATTTCTTTAGTTAACCCTAAGATGCAAATCCTCCAGGTTTAGCAAGGGTAAGCTTTCAGCCTGGAAAGTATCAAAGGATCCAGTTACACGCAGCCTTCGTGCTATCCCTAGTTTGACGAACATGTGAGACAAGAGCCTTCCGTAAAGAAGACAAAAAGGTTTGTCGTGACGAGAAATCGCAACAGCTTCGGTAAGGTGCTTGAAGATCATCAACGAGATGTTGATTTTTCGCTTTTGAAGAGCATAGAGCATGAACTCGAGGTGCCATACCATGATGTTCTCCTGATTTTCCTTTCGTGGGCGAAAGTTACCCACAAGGAGTTGGTGCCAGATTCTACCTAGGAGCGGATTGAAAGCTCGGCTAGGGTTAGCGAAATTACTTGCTAAAACATCAGAGGTGGTCTTGTTGAAAGAATCGTCACAAAAAAGACTAGTGTTTTTGAAGGATAGAAAAACACTTAGAAAGGGGGGGTTTGAATAAGTGTAGTTTCAAAACTCTTAAGATAAAAATAACTTGCACAATTATTTTTATCCTGGTTCGTTGTTAACTAAACTACTTGATCAGTGGTTTTCACACATATTTTTATCGTTGTTTTTAAGTATGTTTAAGTTATGTTATTGAGCGTTTTATTTCTTTTTTCGTCATTTTATGCTTTGGTTGTATGTTTTTATGTTTTCAGATTCATATGGAGAAATCGGAGTAAATCAGTGCAAAACTCGGAGTTTCGATGGAATTTCAAAAACATGCTACAGGAGGCCTGACACGGGTGGCCGTGTTGTCCAACACGGGCCATGTCAGGAAGAGGGCGCAAGAAGTTGGAAAAACAGTGGTGCAACACGGGTGCCTGTGTTGCTCAACACGGCCCGTGTTGCTAAGCCTGGGACTTGGATCTTGAAAAATAAATGACAGGGGACCAACACGGGTGCCCGTGTTGCTCAACACGACCCGTGTTGGGTGATGACGCTGATTTCAGTGATTTTTATTATTTAGTTCAGTGGTTGGCCTGCAGGGGTGCTTTTGGGATTTCCAACCAACTTAAGTGAGTCTGCACTATTTAGGAGGGTTTTCAAAATGAATTAGGGATCTTTTTGCCACACGAAGAAAAGGGAGGATTGAGAACAGAAGCCTATGCAATTGGAGAAGAACAGAGAACTCTCATGAGCGGAAGCCATTGAAGATCAAAGTTCATCATCTCTATTGTAATGTCTTTATTTGATATCTTTGTAATTTCTTTGGATAATATGAATAGCTAAACCCCCCAATGCTAGGGGGATGTCCCTGATTAACATTTGTGATGATTCTAAATTCCGAATTTCAATAACATATTTCTCTTTCATGTTCAATTTAATGGTATAATGTTTTTAATGCTTTCCTCGTCGGACCAACTGGATTGAGTTATGACTGACAATTAGGATTGACCTCCAGTGTTAGGGTTTTTATACCATTATACTATAGTAGATATCACCTAGGACTAGGGATACCCTATAGTAACCGGATTGTTCTTGATTATAATAATACTTGATTTGATCACTAATTTCGAAGGACTTTGGGATTAGGATTTCAATGTTCAAAGGTTTGCTCACTAAGGACTTAGGAGCAAATACCCTTAAGAACTGGTAATTGATAAGTTGAATTTTGTTAATGAAACAAGGGTTCAGAATTGTTACATGTTAATGCACACACCTACCCTGGCATGTTACTCATATTTGGCTAAATCAACCTTTTTAAGTTTATTTGCAATTTAATTCGTACTCATAAAAATCAAAACCCCAAAGGCTTTTTGTTTAATTGAATTCCTACTAACTCTATAATATCACGTAGTCCTTGAGATCGATATTCGGGGAGTTTTCCCTTTATTACTACAGAGGCAAAATAGTACACTTGCTATTTTACCGATCAAGTTTTTGGCGCCGTTGCCGGGGACTGCCGAAAATTGTAGAGTTTTTAGTTGTATTTCAATTAGAATTTTGTTGCTCTGCGACTAAAATCTTATTTTCTAAAAAAAAATATATATATTTTTATTTTATTTTTGTTCCTCATTCTAATAATTGTCTAATCTGTTTATGCGAGGTAAGGCCTCAGCAGAATTTCTTTTTGACGCAGAAATTGAAAGGATGTTTCACACAAGGCGCAGACAAACTCGTCAAGCTAAACTGGAATCTGAGGAAGAAGTAATTACAGTTCATTCTGGTTCAGACACCGAAAGTGAAGAAGAGATCATGGGCGAGGTACCACCACCAGAGAGACTTCTCGGAGACTATGGTGCTAGAAACACACCGGGAGGAAGACTTACTATTGTCAACCAACCAGTGAATGTTCCTAATTTTCAACTGCATCCAAGCATCATCACTCAGCTTGAAAGAAAGCCTTTCACCGGAAAGGTTAATGAAGATGCAAACAAGCACCTACAGAGGTTTCTGACCATGCGTACAACTTTAAAAATCGAAGGTCATACAGAAGAGGCCAAGAAGCTGAGAATGTTTCCATTCACCTTGGCAGAAGAAGCAGAAGAGTGGTTTTATTCCCTTCCAGCGAGCAGCATTACATCATGGGAAGAGATGGAAAAAGCTTTCTTAAATGAGTATTTTCCCGCCTCGGTATTTATAAGTGTAGCAACCTGCCCTAAAAATTTTAATGTTTAGAGTTGCCACCTATTCTGAAGGGCGAATAGGAAACCCTACGCAGTATAGAGATCAGGGTAAGATACTATATTCAGGTCGAGGGAAGGTGTTAGGCACCCTCAACCCTTTCCTATGGCTTTGAATGTAAGGTAAAGGTTTATAGCAAAATTATAGAGGTTAATAGCTAAGGAAATGAGAAGGGGAAATTGAGATTTTAGGGAGGGGGACTCGCCTTGTTGCCAAGTGCCTACGTATCTCCTTAGGGAGAATCAGAGTCAACGTAGTTCGGGGACAGGATTGTACGCCTTAGAGTTGAATTGAATGTATTTGAATTTGTTTTGAAGTTGTTTTGAAATGCGAATGTTCGAAGGTATTTTGAGTTACCTTATCGTAGTTGTGAACATCGCAGTGTTGAAACACCGTAGTATCGTGGTTTAGTGTCTTTTGAGTGTTTTAAGATTTGGGCGTACAACCCTGATTTGATTTAGCACTATTAACCGCGACGATCAATAGATTCAATCGCCATAGTTAACAGATTTGAAGTTGTATCGTTACCAATTTTAATCAATTGATTTGATTATTATTGATAACGAATTATGGTATTTTTTAATAATTATGAATTGATTTGCATTGTTACCCCTCGCAATCGATTGATTCGATTAAAAAGAATAACAAATTTGAAGTTAGAAAAAAGGATTAATCATCACAACTAATAAGATAGTTGCAACCATTTAGCCAAATAATATGTATTTTATTATGGGATTTGATTAATTAAATAACTGATTATTACCCACCGCGATCAATTGATTTAATCGAAGCGAATAAAATTCTAAGATTGTTGTGATAAAAGCTAAGTTGGTTAGAAAACCTAATCCTAATACCTTGGCCAATGGCCAATGGGATTGAGTAAACCCTAATACATTGGTAACAATTTTCTAGGGTTTTCATGAATTTTATAATTAAAATTAATAAATAGATTAAATCGATATAATCGAAATAATCGGAAAAATATTCTAATCCTAACCCTAATTATATTCCTAATCCTAATTAAATAAATTAACTAAATAATTATAATTAATTAATATAAATAAATAATAGAATAAAGTAAAAAAAGAATATAGAAAACCTGGCTATCCTCCAGCGTAGTTGACCCTTGAATGCCCATGGTAGAGATGCAATTCCTGTACGTTAGATTAGGATGGTAGGAGATCTAAAGGCCAGGATGAGAGGACATATGGTAAACCAAACCTGGGCGTACACATGGAATCTGCAGGGAGTTTATTAGAAAAAATAAATGCCTCACGCCTGGTTCGAACCCAGGTTCGTGAGGTTACAACAACCAGATTCATACCACCTGACCTTCGCCTATGAGCTGTTAGTGATTCCCAGGAAATTATCATATAATAAGACAAATAAGAAACCAAGATCCTAGTGCGTGTGGGCCCATGTATTCTCTGACTGGCCAATAGAATGTTAAACAAAAAACGCAGACCTTTTGACTCACCAATTAACGACAGAGAACTGTTGATTTTGACGGACCAATGGGATAGTCCCAATTCGCCACGCAAGCTAATCACTGGTCCCAACATCTCACCGTCGCCGGAACAGTGACTGAGGTTGTCTTCTCCGGCCGTGTGGATCATGCATCCTGGAAAAAACACTTCGTATGAAACTGGAAAATAGCCCAGATCGGGTAAATCACATGCTGCAAGTCTAGTGGTGACGTCCTTTTTCCCTAAAAATCCCTGCAAACTCAGATACGAAGCTCCATGAGCTTCATGCCCTAATAATGGCAAGTTCATGTCCGGCCACCAAAAATCGCGAGTGAGTGATCAAATCGACTCAAAAACACCATACAAACTCGTTAGTGACATTAGTTTTAATCGAAACCATCCGTAAATAAAAAACGAATCATGAACATAATTCTTCAAAGTATGAACGTATGCATAGTCATGTAGGGTGCATGGGGCTTTACCAATGGTCCTTCTTACCTCCACTTACCTCCAGAACAAGACTCTATCCTTGAATAGCTCTGAGAACGTCTCTAAATTAGGATTTTGAAATCACAAGTTTATGTCTAGTTTTGAGTTTTGAAACCCTAGCTCCTTTGGCCCCTATTTTCGTCCTCCCTTCACTTGTGATGTGTTCAGCATATATATCTCATAGTATTAGGGTTACAATCTTAAGAAATAATCAATCCATTAGTTGCATAAAAATTGAAAGTAGATTTTCTATCAAATCTTTCTAATTTTAGACCCCATGCTATTTTATGCATATTTCCATTTAATCTTAATCATTGGATTGAATTTGGATTTATTGAATATTTGGAACATGAATCATACAAATTTATCTCATAAAAATGTGATTTTATTTTGATTTAAGTTGATTTTAAATGAATAAAATCAAATGTAAATAATATTAAAAAAAATCATAAATAAAATTCATATGATTAATGGGCCTTTCTTGAGCTTGGGATCATGTGGAGAGTTGAGCAAAGCTTTGAAATTGAATCTTGAACTTTGAATCATTGTAAATGGAATATGGAAGGCAAATTTTGGGGTATGACAGCTGCCCCTGTTCAATCTTCTTGAACCTGAAGAGGTAGAAGATGATTCGACACTGAAATGCCCTGAAATTTGCTTGCGTAGGGAACAGTTTTTTTTTGTTTTGAGATGGGCTTAAAGATGCCATCCGGTTGTTTGACAAGATGCTTGTCCAGAGCATATGCTCTTCATACCAGGATCATATTGATTGTATCTGAAGAGATATAAAGTAATGTCTTACATAAGACCACCTGAAGAGGTTCCTGAATAGGGTATACCAAAGGATGACGCGAAGAAGCTTAGGCTTTGAACAAAGCTTAGGAAGAATGTCTTGGAGAAGACTAACCACGGAGTTCTTTACAAGAATTAGGTATGTCTTAGAAAAGATTGGATAAACACTTTAAGAAGGCTACCTAGAAAGGCATGATATGGCTTAAATAAGACTCACCTAAACAGGCTCCTAAAAAGATATGAAACGTCCTAAACAGGACTGCCCGGACAGGTTATGGTACGTCTTAAACAAGACTAACCTAGAAAGGTTCTCGGGAATGATACGATACGGGATATCTTAAACAAGACTTACCTAGAGAGGTTCCTATAAAGGGAACGATACGTTTTAAACAAAACTATCTAGAAAGATTCCTATAAAGGACACGATATGTTTTAAACAAAACTACCTAGAAAGGTTCCTATAAAGGACATAAGACGTTTTAAACAAAACTACCTAGAAAGGTTCCTATAGAGGGCATGAAACGTTTTAAACAAAACTACCTCGAAAGGTTCCTATAAAGGGAACGATATGTTTTAAACAAAACTACCTAAAAAGGTTCCTATAAAGGGAACGATGTATTTTAAACAAAACTATCTAGAACGATTCCTATAAAGGGAACGATACGTTTTAAACAAAACTACCTATAAAGGTTCCTATAAAGGACATAAGACGTTTTAAACAAAACTACCTATAAAGGTTCCTATAAAAGACACGATATGTTTTAAACAAAACTACCTCGAAAGGTTCCTATAAAGGTCGTGAGACGTTTTAAACAAAACTACCTAGAAAGGTTCCTATAAAGGTTATGAAATATTTTAAACAAAACTACCTAGAAAGGTTCCTATAAAGGTCGTGGAACGTTTTAAACAAAACTACCTAGAAAGGTTAGGATACGTCTTACACAAGACTGCTTGGAAAGATTAGGATAATTGTCTTGGAAAAGACTACCTGGAGAGGTAAGAAATTCTTTGATTGCTTCTGGATTGTCTTTGAAGAAAGACTTGGAATGAGGTATTGGAATTGTATCTGTTAAGATTGAATCGTTGATACGATCGTATTTGCACTGTAATCGGATGATAACATCCTTTTGATTATGAAGTGACCTGAAAAGGCAGTGTTAGTTTTATGCAATGTTATGATGCATGTGTCATGTAATGAGATTCTCAAAATAAATGAGAATTATGCATGTATGCCGATCCCACACTGCAGGACATGAATAGTATAGGCGCAATAATGCTCCTGGGGTGATACTAGTGTGACTTCCCGAATATCAGAAATTGTGAGACATGCCCCTTTATCTGAAGGAGGGACCTTTAGAGAGAACTCGAGTTTCACCATGTCTTGCCTGCTATACATTGCTCCAGTGTTTGAATTCTTGAAGGATGTGCCCCTAGTTAATAGGATCCTTGATTGTATGCCCCTATTTTAGGAAAACCCTCTGGATGTGGTTTCCCCATTCAAGAGTCTTTATCAGGAATGATTGTCTTTGATTAGACCAATTTTGAGGTCTCCTTAATGCTAAGTGTTAATTTGAATATGAAGCAGATGCTTTTCAGAAGGAGTCATGCGTTTAGGTCGCATCCTGACGGACAGTGACTTGCTGAGTACTCAGAATGAGACGATGTCTTCTATAAGACTACCTGAAGAGGTCCTTGGAAAGAATGGGAAATTGTCTTAAACAAGATTGCGCTTCAAACAAAGCTCAAAGGGATGTGTTTGTGCAGAGGGTCAAAAACATTCCTATAGAGGGTAAAGGCTGTTTTAAGGAATGCGGGGTTTTAAACAAAACTTAGGAAAAATATCTTGAAGAAGATCACCCTAGAAAGGATGGTGAACTGTCTTAGAAAAGACTCTGTACTTTAAACAAAGTTTGACAAGATTCTTGAAAGCATAAAAGAAGTTTGAATATGTCTTAAAAGACTAACTGGAAAAAGTTAAGAGATGTCTTACAAAAGACTACCTAGAAAAGGTTCTTGGAAATGAATATGTCTTAGAGAAGACTATCTGAAAGGGTTTGAAAATAGAAAAGATAAGAAGGTGGGTCTTTTAAAAGACTGTCTGAAAAAGTTCCTAGAAAGGGTAAAAAGTATTTGAACATGTCTTAGAGAAGACTATATGGACAGATTGAGAACTATCCTAAAAAGGTTCCTTGAAAGGAGGTGAGAGTGGCATTGACACCACCTGATATTGAGTGACCTTTGCAACGTTCCCCCAGGTGATGGGCTTGTCCCGTGGGCTATTCAACGCTTTTAAGAGATTCCATGGATCTTGATTAGATTGCCCCATGTAAATGGGATGATGACGAGTTATGCCATGTGTACACATTAGCCATCCCAGTCATGTGTAAGAGATGTTTCTTCTTTTGACGAGCTTTTAAAGCTACTTCGTCAGTCAGTAGGATTTTTAGCCACTAGCCCTGCCCCATGCAACTTCTCCCCGATGTTTAAACATGTGAATCCACATAGACAAGTGTACTTTGTAATGAAATTCATAAGATGCGAATGCATATGTCTGTCTTGAAAGTTTAAAAACATTTTTGAGAAAAACCAAGTTTTTTTTGTAAGAAAGTGATATCAACTCAAGAGTTATAGTAGACCTTAAGGAGTCGGGATACCTTTTGATAACGGTATGCTTTCGAACTAACCATGCTTCAGTTAGGACTTTTAAGGGTTGTAACGTGGCCTGGTTCACGGTTTTAAGAAACAAAGGATAGTGGCTCAAAGTTTATTTGTACCCATCCCCATCTTCGTGATGTTCTCCAGTCCTATGCTCAGTTGACTATGTGTTTAGTCTCCAAAAGAATTTGGGAATTATGATGTTGA
This sequence comes from Vicia villosa, assembly GCF_029867415.1. Classification (NCBI taxonomy): domain Eukaryota; kingdom Viridiplantae; phylum Streptophyta; class Magnoliopsida; order Fabales; family Fabaceae; genus Vicia; species Vicia villosa. The sequence goes on along the minus strand of NW_026705714.1, from coordinate 414,429 downwards.
CATTTATGATGGTTCAAAAAACAGAAGTTTATTTTGCAAAGGCAGTCATCCTCCTTTCTTTTCTTTTGTGAGGGTATGTAATGACCTCTTTTCGACTTTGCCTGAACTGTTCGTTTTAAAACTACACTCAGCGGGATGCCCCAATTGTGCCTAAGTATCCTTAATAGGTTTTGACTTAGCAGGCCCTTGTATTGCTTTCTTTTTCTTTGCGGAGATTGACTGCCGGACTTAATTGATGACGGAGAACCATCAGCGATTTATGTTCAAAGGAACAATTTGGAATGATTAAGTTAACTGAGCAGCTACCCTACCCCAGGTTATATATGAAGGGTTTTATTTTATATGAAGGAAAACTCCTACTTCTTTAGGCTCAAAGGGGTTGACGAGGGATTAACATCCTTATATCTCCATTATTTAGGAATTGAAAAAATGCCTGTACATCGTCAACACGGTCTGTTCGAAAGCGTAATGTATGAAATTGTGGTATCGTTTTCGTCATTCTCCCTCTAAAGGTGTACGACTTTAATCGAGAGTTGAATATCACAAAAGAGAAAACCAAGTAAAAACACAGTTTTGAATATAGTGAGAACACTAGGAATGAATCAAGACAAACGTAAGCAATGCATTAATGATTGTTGTAAAGTACATAGCATACGTCATAAGACTAATGTTTAAACAAACGGAAAGAAATTGCGAATGAAAACAAAACTAATGATCTGAGAAATCCTCCTTCTAGCCACCTATGGCTTTAGACTTGCTAGGATCTTCGAACTCAATGAGCCCTTCTTCAATCAAATCTTGTATCTTGTGTTTCAACGGCCCACAATCCTCTGTATCATGACCAGGACTATCTGAATGATAAGCGCACCTAGCATGATGCTTGGACCCAGGAGCGGGGTTAGCTGGAGCTGAGTATGGAGGTAGCAGAGTTACCAGGTTCTGACTGAGCAGGCGTTGCAAGGCTTGAGACAATGGCATGTACAACGGAGTGAATGATCGTTTTGGCTTGGACCTCCAGGTGCTTTGGCCACCCTGTTGCTTTTGCTGATCCATTGATCTCTTCTGCTGAAATCTTGTTGGATAATATGGTCGGGATGTTAGGTTATCCTTCCCAATGGTCCCTTGTTCTGGAGATAGAAGAGGAATCTTCTCTTAATGTCATGAAAATGATGTGTATGCCATGCATGATATGTATGATATCCTTTTTTCTTTCTTTTTTTTTTGAATAAAATATGATGCAAGAATGCCCCTGATGTATGATGAATGGAAAAAGAAATAATAATAAAAAAATGATCAACACATATATACATATAGCACATAATCACATAAGTTCATAGGTTCGACGTAGCGGCTCTCGGGAGCCAACCTTATTATAGGGGGGTTCTAGAAGGTCTCATGGGGTCGTTCGTAGCTTCCGAGACTTTTTTGTCTCTTCGGATTTTAGAACAACTCATTTTATCCATGAGGTTCGAATTTTTGGGGTAGGTTCCCGGAGAGATCAGCCAAATATCCCGTCCTGCCCTCAACAAAGTCAAGCCTCGTTTTGGACATTTCCGAATATTCAACCCACTCCGAGTGGAGTTATCAATGAGACTCGTAGGCGATTCATACTCCCCTATTGATCTCAAAGTTAACTCCCACACTTAGGGTTTAACACAACATAGAAAATACCAGCAATGCATATAAAAATATAACAACAGGCAATTAGATATAAATATATTAACATAAATAATTAAATATAAACATATTATAAACCATTAAATATTTTTTAGATAAAAAACAAATAAACAAAATTTTTTTTTAAAAAAATAAAAAAAATAATTACAAACCCTAAAAAAGGCGAATTAGCCAAACCCTAAAAAGTTGTCAAACCTAAACCCTGCCAAAACATAAAACCTATAGGAGCATAGTATTCACTATTAAGTTGTCCCCAGCAGAGTCGCCAGCTGTAGCAACCTGCCTTAAAATTAGACTTTTAGAGTCGTCACCTATTCTGAAGGGCGAATAGGAAACCCTACGCAGTATAGAGATCAGGGTAAGATACTATATTCAGGTCGAGGGAAGGTGTTAGGCATCCTCAACCCTTTCCTATGGCATTGAATGTAAGGTAAAGGTTTATAGCAAAATTATAGAGGTTAATAGCTAAGGAAATGAGAAGGGGAAAATTGAGATTTTAGGGAGGGGGACTCGCCTTGTTGCCAAGTGCCTACGTATCTCCTTAGGGAGAATCAGAGTCAACGTAGTTCGGGGACAGGATTGTACGCCTTAGAGTTGAATTGAATGTACTTGAATTTGTTTTGAAGTTGTTTTGAAATGCGAATGTTCGAAGGTATTTTGAGTTACCTTATCGTAGTTGTGAACATCGCAGTGTTGAAACACCGTAGTATCGCGGTTTAGTGTATTTTGAGTGTTTTAAGATTTGGGCGTACAACCCTGATTTGATTTAGCACTATTAACCGCGACGATCAATAGATTCAATCGCCATAGTTAACAGATTTGAAGTTGTATCGTTACCAATTTTAATCAATTGATTTGATTATTATTGATAACGAATTATGGTATTTTTTAATAATTATGAATTGATTTGCATTGTTACCCCTCGCAATCGATTGATTCGATTAAAAAGAATAACAAATTTGAAGTTAGAAAAAAGGATTAATCATCACAACTAATAAGATAGTTGCAACCATTTAGCCAAATAATATGTATTTTATTATGGGATTTGATTAATTAAATAACTGATTATTACCCACCGCGATCAATTGATTTAATCGAAGCGAATAAAATTCTAAGATTGTTGTGATAAAAGCTAAGTTGGTTAGAAAACCTAATCCTAATACCTTGGCCAATGGCCAATGGGATTGAGTAAACCCTAATACATTGGTAACAATTTTCTAGGGTTTTCATGAATTTTATAATTAAAATTAATAAATAGATTAAATCGATATAATCGAAATAATCGGAAAAATATTCTAATCCTAACCCTAATTATATTCCTAATCCTAATTAAATAAATTAACTAAATAATTATAATTAATTAATATAAATAAATAATAGAATAAAGTAAAAAAAGAATATAGAAAACCTGGCTATCCTCCAGCGTAGTTGACCCTTGAATGCCCATGGTAGAGATGCAATTCCTGTACGTTAGATTAGGATGGTAGGAGATCTAAAGGCCAGGATGAGAGGACATATGATAAACCAAACCTGGGCGTACACATGGAATCTGCAGGGAGTTTGTGGACCTCCGATTTTTTAATAATACCGGGCCATACCTCTGATCTGTAGAGATACGTGAACTGACTCTTTTTTGTCGCTTAATGCTTTCGCATTTTTTTGAAAATATCACAGAGTCGCCACCGACCTTTTATTTTATCCAATTAAGGAAAGGTTTATAAAAGAAACAGAAAAAAGACCTTTAAGAAATTCTGGGTAAGGGGGTAGGTTATACAAAGGGAAGGTGTTAGCACCCTTTGTATCCATGGTTATCCATGGGCTCTTAAGTTTGCTTAGCTCACTTGTTTTTCGATCACTTTTCAATTGCTCTGAAATTGCTCATATGTGGTTTCAAATACCTTTGTAAATTGAATTTTGTAATGATCCGTGTGTGGATGTATACAAAATGCTTGTTTATCTTTCGAAAGATGTTTTGAAAAGAACGTTAACTTTGTAATAACCCGTGTTTGGATGTATACAAAGTATTGTCTTTTTTGAAAGTTTTGAAAAATCAACAGTGTATGAGAATTTTGTTTGTTTGGATTTGAGCAAGCAAACTAGGAGGTCTACCCTGAGTTGTAAGGTCTTTATCCTATTTCCTTTAAAAATCTATCCTTTCACCGGATATAAAAGCAAGGTTCGATTTTGTACTCAAAACAGTAGAATTTGACTTTGATTTTGAAAGAATGAGAAAGGATTACCTGAAGAGGTGCAAGTGTGATTGTGATTGGATTCAGATATTTATCTTTGAAGTTAGTGATCTAACGGTTCAGTTTTATCTTTGACATACACGCAGTTTATATTTGCTGGAAATTAAAGTGCGGAAATGTAAAGTGCGGAAAGTAAATCTACGCTATTACATCGATTGTGCAGGAAATGTAAACTAGCCTATTTACATGAATTTGACATCCTATACATTTATCTAGGAATTTAAATTGCAATAAAAGTAAAAGGCATGTTTTTGGATTTTATGATTGGTTTTAATTATAATTAATGCATGATTAATTAAATTAAAATGAAGAAAAAAGATGAAAATAGATTTAAACCTAGAAATTAAGTTTAGAATATGTACAAAATATTTGTTAATTAATTTTAAAACAAAACTAATTTTTTTGGAATTTTTGGAAATTGATTTGAAATTGATTTAAGTTAATTAAAACATAATTATGTAAATAATTATACAAATAATTAAAACTTAAAAAGAAAATTATTCAAAATATGTACAAAATTAGTTTATAATATATAAACAATATTTAATATAAAGAACAATTTTTTTTATGATTTTTTGATTGGTTAGAATAATTAAGAAGCAAATATATAAATATATACTAATTAATTATGCAAAATATTGAAATTTTGAAGGAAAATAAAATATTTTTATTTCAGAAAATAATATATTATTTTAGAAGTCTAAAAATATTTTTTGTGTATTTTTTGGATTTTTAAAACTATTTTTAATTAATTTATCAAAGAAATTAAAATAAAATAGAAAATTAAATAGAAAATAAAAGATAATGATTAAGTGTGGTTGGATTGAGAGGGAGCATGGTGTGGCTCACTCATATGGTGCGTTGGATGAGCTTTCAGTGGAGATCAAGGGCTGAGATTTTGAGTCACATGGCACACGTGATTAGAGGTGTAGCATGAGATCATGCTGACTTTGAGAGTCCAGCGTGGGACCCACGTTCAGTTGACTGGCGAATAGAAAGACAAGGACAGGCCACGCGTGCAGTCAAAGAGTCCTCATCACTATTCATCATCTTCTTCAATTTACCTATGGAATTTGCTGCGGATTTTCCTACAACTTTACCTGCGGATTTTGCTTCAGATTCTCATGCTTTCAAAAACCTACAAAAATGGTCATTAACAAAAACAAGGGGCACCCAGGTCGACTTAAAATGACCTCCTGAACACGATGGTGGCATTAGTTTTGGCTAAAAACGCCTGCATCATGGGATTCGAAAGTTCACATATTTGGAACCTCAAGAATGGCACATGTGTATTCTCACGTTAAGACTTGCATGTGAGGGTTCAAATCTTCCCTAAACCATCTTAGCAACTTGTTAGAAGCGTTAGTTGGCGTTAAAACATGCTTAGTTATGAGATTCGAAAATTAGAAAAGTACATGAATATGTAACTTTTTAAAGCATGAGTTTTATGTACATGTAACCATGAATTATGATCTTAACTTACTATATTAGATCCCAGGAGATGATTGGAATGATTGGTTTGTATTGATATTGATTGGAATATTGAATTTGAAAATTACAAAGTGTATGGAAATTTTGAGAAATTTGATGAGTTTTCTTGCTATACTCTTGCTATATTTCGTGGGTGTCTTTGTTGTTGATGTATTCCACTTCTTTTATAGGCCAAAGGCTGCTTGGAAGTGAAGCAAAGAGCATTGATTGCTTTGTTGAAAGTTTGATTTTTAAATATTAAAATTCTTTGAAAACTTGACCAAGTCTTGCTCTCCTTCAATGCACTTGCCTTGTACTTCATTTGGCTGCAGAAAAATGGAGATTCTTTGATGAGTCATGCTTGAATTGTAAGCTACCATTTATCCATGCATTTTCCTTTTAATTTTAATCTTAAAATAAGATAAAATCATGCAAAAAATGGATAAAAAAGGTATGGGCTTAGTCTTGGTCGTGGGAGGCCCATAACATCATGGAAATGATGTTTGAATGCTGAAAACTTGGCCCCATTTGGAAAAAATACATTTTTGAGCAATGTTGATTTCATGCATTTTCCCAAAATTTAGCCAACTTCAACAAGGTGTAAATCCTTCAATTTTTGTCATATGAAGGAGATCTTGCACTTTTTAGAAACCTCAAAGAGTCCTCTAACCAATGTCTTTGGTCTCATGTCAAAATGATTTTTGAAGCTCCTTGTGTGTCCTTTTGAAAAAAGTGTCTTTTTGTTGACTTTGAAAATGACCTGTAATGTCTTTGGTCATATTTTTCAAATGGTGAATCCAATGACCATGGGATCAATGGCATTTGAAAGATAATTGAATTTCCTTCAAAACAAGCTTTGGTTTGAATTTTTTGGATGAAGGATGAGAGAGTTATCATCAGTCAAAGTTGAGTTGACTTTTCAGGCAAAAACCCTAATTTTGAATCTTAGGGTTTTGTTGATTTTTGATCTTTCCTTGATGAATTATGATCATCCAATGATCAAATGATGAATCCTTTGACAAAATATGGACTTTGACAAAAAATTTCATTTTTGACTGTCTGTTGACTTTTTGGGTCAAACGGGTCGTCTGTTGACTGTTTGAGCTGCTGACGGTGCGTCTGAGTGAATTGAAGTTTGAAAATTTGTATGATGGTACTTTGAGATATATGGATGTGTATGAAATCCATTTGAGCTCTCAAAAACTTGTTGCTCCTGTAAAAACAAGAAAAACCCTGATTAGGGACTGTTTGTGTAGGAGACAGTTAAGCGTACCTGATTTTTGTGCAGTGTTGAGTCTCTGCTAATCATGTGATATTCAGAAGACTTCTTGAACAAAAATCTTGGAATTTTGAATTGTAAAAGATTGATTTGATTGATGGTACAAAACACTGAGAATTGTACTGCCAGCAGTTTGGCTGTCGACTGACTGTCCAGGTATTGATGTAGCAGTTAGAGTGAAAAAATCAACAGTCAAAGTTAATTTTCTTTTTTTTGTTGTTTTTTTTTTGTTTTTGTTTTATGTGAAAAATGAAAGTTTATTTACATGACTTGTTAAAAACACAGACATAATAAATAACTAATATTTACGGTATGCGGGCAAAATTACCGATAATAACCCTGAAAATCATTTAATGCACAGAAATAGGAATATTTGACTGGCAGAAAACACACAAAATATTATCTTAGTAATTAAGCAATATTATGACAAATAGTACAACATTTAATACTGACAGTACAAATATTACATACTATATTGAACAGTACGACGAATAAACGGTACATTTAAGAAATAAGAAATACGGCAAATTTTAAGAATGACGATTAATGACCCATGCTATGAACAATAACATGTAGATGATTGGGAGCATAACCATTGCAGGTCCACACTCCTCAGGACTATGCAGGCAGAAGAAAGTCATGATCACCGTAGCAATGGTGATGACTGCAAGAGACAGTGTCTCTATCCATTTTGCCATTCTTGTTAGGGAAGAAGAGAAGATGGGTTATGAAGTGGAAATTTGAAAGATGAGTTGGAATTTGATGTGAGATTTTATGAAAGAAAATGAGAGGTATTTATAGAATGGAAAGAAGGAAAGAGACGTTGGGGAATGATGTGATTCCGTACAAAAGGAAAATTTGAGTGGAAGTAAGATTTGAAAGAAAGTGTATGATAGTGTTGGAAAAAGGAGAGATTTGATTTTTGAAAAAGAGATTTGAAAAGATTTTTGCAAATAATGGAATATAGTACAAAAATTAGTGGGAAACAAAAGATAATAATAATCTACTTGTTACCAGTACAGTCTGAGTTTCCTGATTCTGCGCCTGCAAAAAGATTTAACTCTGTACCAATTGTGTCAGTACTATTTATCTGTAAATAAATAAATAGCATGTGTGAAGTAATAAACAGTATTTGGTGTTCGCGTAAGAATAAATTCAACTGCAAGCCAAATTACTGTATAAGAAAAATTCTAAAAACTAAGTATTTCATATGTCAGGATATTTGTTGAAATAAAAATCCATGATTATATGAGACCCTTAATTTTCAGATTGGAGTTTTCTTGAAAAATATGTGGGCAAATTTTGGGGTATAACAGAGTTTATTAGAAAAAATAAATGCCTCACGCCTGGTTCGAACCCAGGTTCGTGAGGTTACAACAACCAGATTCATACCACCTGACCTTCGCCTATGAGCTGTTAGTGATTCCCAGGAAATTATCATATAATAAGACAAATAAGAAACCAAGATCCTAGTGCGTGTGGGCCCATGTATTCTCTGAATGGCCAATAGAATGTTAAACAAAAAACGCAGACCTTTTGACTCACCAATTAACGACAGAGAACTGCTGATTTTGACGGACCAATGGGATAGTCCCAATTCGCCACGCAAGCTAATCACTGGTCCCAGCATCTCACCGTCGCCGGAACAGTGACTGAGGTTGTCTTCTCCGGCCGTGTGGATCATGCATCCTGGAAAAAACACTTGGTATGAAACTGGAAAATAGCCCAGATCGGGTAAATCACATGCTGCAAGTCTAGTGGTGACGTCCTTTTTCCCTAAAAATCCCTGCAAACTCAGATACGAAGCTCCATGAGCTTCATGCCCTAATAATGGCAAGTTCATGTCCGGCCACCAAAAATCGCGAGTGAGTGATCAAATCGACTCAAAAACACCATACAAACTCGTTAGTGACATTAGTTTTAATCGAAACCATCCGTAAATAAAAAACGAATCATGAACATAATTCTTCAAAGTATGAACGTATGCATAGTCATGTAGGGTGCATGGGGCTTTACCAATGGTCCTTCTTACCTCCACTTACCTCCAGAACAAGACTCTATCCTTGAATAGCTTTGAGAACATCTCTAAATTAGGATTTTGAAATCACAAGTTTATGTCTAATTTTGAGTTTTGAAACCCTAGCTCCTTTGGCCCCTATTTTCGTCCTCCCTTCTCTTGTGATGTGTTCAGCATATATATCTCATAGTATTAGGGTTACAATCTTAAGAAATAATCAATCCATTAGTTGCATAAAAATTGAAAGAAGATTTTCTATCAAATCTTTCTAATTTTAGACCCCATGCTATTTTATGCATATTTCCATTTAATCTTAATCATTGGATCGAATTTGGATTTATTGAATATTTGGAACATGAATCATACAAATTTATCTCATAAAAATGTGATTTTATTTTGATTTAAGTTGATTTTAAATGAATAAAATCAAATGTAAATAATATAAAAAAAAATCATAAATAAAATTCATATGATTAATGGGCCTTTCTTGAGCTTGGGATCATGTGGAGAGTTGAGCAAAGCTTTGGAATTGAATCCTGAACTTTGAATCATTGTAAATGGAATATGGAAGGCAAATTTTGGGGTATGACAATAAGGAAGAGGTATGACATTCTGAATTTCAAGCAGAAGGAGGGTGAGCCCTTAGGAGATGCATACAAAAGATTCAAAAGAATTCTTGTAGCATGTCCCACTCACAATATGGACAAGACTGAACAGATGCAAGTATTTGTCAATGGGCTCAGAATGAAAACAAAACAGTTAATTGATACAGCAGCTGGAGGCTCGACAAATTTCACAACAGCCTCAGGCATCATCAAAATCATTGAAGCAATAGCTGCAAATGAGCATTTGGAATTGTATGAAAGGTGTGCTAGCAAACCGGAAAGAATCATTGATCTCAAGCTGGAGACTTCTAAAACTCGGGTTGAAGATGCGATAGCCGCAGAAGTTGAAAAGAAATTGAAGGCTATGAATATAGGTAAACAACAGGTGGCTCAAGTTCAACAAGCTCAACCTGTCAGCTGTGAAATCTGTAATGGCCCACACCAAACGGTGTACTGTTTTGCTACTCCCAAGCAGATTGAAGAAATCAAATTCCTAAGGCAAAATAACCCGTATTCTAACACCTATAATCCAGGGTGGAAGAATCATCCAAATTTTGCTTGGAAAGATCAACAACAACAAGGTACCCAGAAGGCAGAGTGGGAGGTGGCAATTGAAAGATTAGCTGGGCAGTGTTCTCAGTTCCAAGAAGAAACAAGAAACAACCACAGAAACACTTCGGCCTCAATTAAAAATCTGGAAGTTCAAGTGGGGCAGATAGCACAGCATCTCACTCTACAGGCACAAGGTACCCTACCGAGCTCAACTGTGAAAAATCCGAAAGACCAAGAGAAGATTAATGCTGTTACTACAAGAAGTAGGAGAGTAGCAGAATCTGAAAAAGAAAAAGAAAAAGAGGAAATAGATGACCCCATGGTAATAGAGGAGGATCTGGAAATAAGAGAGAATCCAAAAGAGCCAGAAGTGGTGGTACCACCGGTTAAACCAATTGAAGAAAAAATTAAGAAAGACGCTGAACCGGTGATAAAACTACCCTTCCCCTCCAAAGTGACAAAGAAGGGTTCAAGAGAGAAAGACTTTGAGAAATTTACTAAATTGTTCAAAAAGTTAGAGGTAAATCTACCATTCTTTGAAGCCCTTGAGCACATGCCTTTGTATAAGAAATTTATGAAGGAGGTGTTGGCGAAAAAGAGATCACTAGGAGGAGAACCAAAAATTGCAACGGAGAAGTGTGGTATAGTCTCAACAGCGAGAAAGATCCCAATAAAGAGGAAAGACCCTGGGGCAGTGGCGATACCATGCACTATCAAGAATATAGCATTTAAAAAGGCACTCCTCGATTCTGGGTCTAGTGTGAGTTTAATGCCTTTGTCCATTTTCAAAAAGCTTGAATTAGAAAAGATTAGTGAAAGTAAGACACAGTTAAGGTTCCCTGATCACACCGTCAAGAAATCCTATGGGGTAGCTGAAGATGTACTAGTGGAAGTTGATAAGTTTGTATTCCCTGTTAACTTCCACATCATGGATATTCCGGAAGACGAAGAAACTCCTATCCTTCTTGGGAGACCATTTTTGTCGACAGGCCGCTGCAACCTCGACATTGAAAAAGGGACACTAACACTAAAATCATTTGATGAAGAAGTAACCTTGAAGATGTTAGGAGTTAAGAAAAATAGGGCAGGTGTGAATGAGAAAATTTCAGCTGGTATGACAGAAGATGAAAAAGAAGACAAAAATCCTAAAATTCTCCAAGAAAAAGTTTCAAGCATAGCCTCTCGGTTGGAACCAACTTATGCAGCTGTCAAAAGTCCTAAGAAAGCTAAGGAAGTCAAGAAGAATGTGGGAAGTAAACTGAAGAGGATGGTTATCCATGCTTTTCATCTTCATGAGTTCACGGTTGCGGAAGTGATGAGCAACAAGGTTTGGAAAAGGAAATACCCTCCATAATAAAGGGTAATGGACCGTCGAGCCATGCGACGTTAAACGAAGCGCTTCGTGGGAGGCAACCCACGGTTTTAATAATTAATTTTTCTGTTTGTTTATGTTATTTTCAGGAAATAAAAGAGGACGTCTCTAGTGAAAGCTCGGAAGTGATCATTGGAGTGCAATTCCCTCTTTGAGTCACCTCTTGCGAACTCGTTCTGAAACATTGAGGCCAATGTTTAGTTCAAGTTTGGGGGAGGCTCTTCTCTTTGCATTTTATTTTTTTGTTATTTTTATGTTATTGGTATGATGTGAAACCATAAAGTGAATTCTGCCCAAATTTTGACCGAAATTTTAATTTTTGTTGAAGAAGTTTTGATCCTAAAGAGTGATCAGGAATAGTATATAGAGATGAAACGAGGTTTGTTTGAGGACAGGAAGTGAGGAATAATGTGACAAGAAGAGGTTTATTTAAACACCCTTGGTTCCCTAAAAGAAATACGAGTCTAACGTATAGATTTGCACCATAGTACTTGTCTCCTGAGAAGTACTTCTCGAGTAGTTTATTGATACAGTCGGGCATAATTCAGATTCACTTGCATGGTGACTGGTTGAGAAAAAAAAAGAGATATAAAGTTGGCACCAGATGATGAAAAGGCGATAAAAGGCAATTGGCTTGCTAAGTTGGGTAACCCTCACCTGGTTATTCAGCCCAAAGGAGATTGATCCCCAAACGTCGTCCAAAAGGACAATATATAACTGCAAAGTTTGAAAATTTCATCGGTAATAAAAAGTAGCCAATGCTGCTAGTTTGGTGCCACGAAAAGAAAATAAAAAGCCTTGATTTGTCTCATGCAGGTGATGAGTATTATAAGAGATGCAGTGTCTTAATATGATTGTCTGAATGAAAGAGGAGGAAAATCGGAAAAAGACTTAAGTGCAAAGCATAGTTGGAGAGGTATCCGAAACAGGAGCTTGAGGTTTAATGTGGTAACAAAACTCGTCGCGTCATGTGAATGCCGAACCAACTGTTTCTTGATCAATACAGACGGATATCTCACGTATGAACACCGTGTGCTTTGAAGGTCATTAACTTTTGTAATTGTCGCTTGAGGTCAAGCAACGGTTTAAGTTTGGGGGAGTTTGATCAGTGGTTTTCACACATATTTTTATCGTTGTTTTTAAGTATGTTTAAGTTATGTTATTGAGCGTTTTATTTCTTTTTTCGTCATTTTATGCTTTGGTTGTATGTTTTTATGTTTTCAGGTTCATATGGAGAAATCGGAGTAAATCAGTGCAAAACTCGGAGTTTCGATGGAATTTCAAAAACATGCTACAGGAGGCCTGACACGGGTGGCCGTGTTGTCCAACACGGGCCGTGTCAGGAAGAGGGTGCAAGAAGTTGGAAAAACAGTGGTGCAACACGGGTGCCCGTGTTGCTCAACACGGCCCGTGTTGCTAAGCCTGGGACTTGGATCTTGAAAAATAAATGACAGGGGACCAACACGGGTGCCCGTGTTGCTCAACACGGCCCGTGTTGGGTGATGACGCTGATTTCAGTTATTTTTATTATTTAGTTCAGTGGTTGGCCTGCAGGGGTGTTTTTGGGATTTCCAACCAACATAGGAGAGTCTGTACTATTTAGGAGGGTTTTCAAGATGAATTAGGGATCTTTTTGCCACACGAAGAAAAGGGAGGGTTGAGAAAAGAAGCCTATGCAATTGGAGAAGAACAGAGAACTCTCATGAGCGGAAGCCATTGAAGATCAAAGTTCATCATCTCTATTGTAATGTCTTTATTTGATATCTTTGTAATTTCTTTGGATAATATGAATAGCTAAACCCCCCAATGCTAGGGGGTGTCCCTGATTAACATTTGTGATGATTCTAAATTCCGAATTTCAATAACATATTTCTCTTTCATGTTCAATTTAATGGTATAATGTTTTTAATGCTTTGCTCGTCGGACCAACTGGATTGAGTTATGACTGACAATTAGGATTGACCTCCAATGTTAGGGTTTTTATACCATTATACTATAGTAGATATCACCTAGGACTAGGGATACCCTATAGTAAACGGATTGTTCTTGATTATAATAATACTTGATTTGATCACTAATTTCGAAGGACTTTGGGATTAGGATTTCAATGTTCAAAGGTTTGCTCACTAAGGACTTAGGAGAAAATACCCTTAAGAACCGGTAATTGATAAGTTGAATTTTGTTAATGAAACAAGGGTTCAGAATTGTTACATGTTAATGTACACACCTACCCTGGCATGTTACTCATATTTGGCTAAATCAACCTTTTTAAGTTTATTTGCAATTTAATTCGTACTCATAAAAACCAAAACCCCAAAGGCTTTTTGTTTAATTGAATTCCTACTAACTCTATATTATCACGTAGTCCTTGAGATCGATATTTGGGGAATGTTACCTTTATTACTACAGAGGCAAAATAGTACACTTGCTATTTTACCGATCACTACTCCAGTCCACCCTTGACAAGGTGATTTACCTCAACTGAGGATTTAATCCACTAATCACACAAGATTACAATGGTTTTCCACTTAGATAACCTCTAAGTCTTCTAGAGTATCCTGATCACAACCTGATCACTCTAGGAACACAATGCTTAGATACCCTCTAAGACTTTCTAGACTATCCGATCACAACTTGATCTCCTCTAGTTCTTACAAATGAATGTAAACAAATTCTTATAAGAGTTACAATGCTTCTTAATAAGCTATTATCACAAATGTGATTTTTCTCTTAAGTTTAAGCTTAATTTCACTAAGATATTACAAAAGTAATGAAGTGAGGTTGATGATGAAGTTTTGAGAGCTTTTGATTCGAACAACGTTTCTGTAAGTTTGCGCAAAGTGTTGTATTCAGCTTCTCATCAGAACTTCTATTTATAGGCGTTTGAGAAGATGACCGTTGGGAGCATTTAATTCATTGCGTGATCCGTACAGCATTGCATTTAATGTTTCACTCTTTTGTCAACTACCTCGAGCCTTGCTTTTGCTATGTCTACTGACGTTGCCTTTAATAGCTTCTAATGTTCCTTTCGTCAGTTAGCGTAGCCTGCCATCTTGTACTTGCTTCTGATATGATGTTTGTGTAAACAACGTTTGAATATCATCAGAGTCAAACAGCTTGGTGCAGGGCATCTTCTTGTCTTCTGACCTTGAAGTGCTTCTAGCGTGATACCATGAGAACTTCAGTGCTTCTGCTTCTGATCTCAAGTTCTTCTGATGCTTCAATAGACCATGTTCTGATTCTGCTTGACCATCTTCTGATGTCTTGCGAGAGCATGTTCTGATGTTGCATACTTGAACCTTCTGAGTCATTGCTTCTTGCACTGATTTTGTGCATACTCTTTATATGATTCCTGAAATGGAAATTGCATAGGATTAGAGTACCACATTATCTCATACAAAATTCATATACATTGTTATCATCAAAACTAAGAATATTGATCAGAACAAATCTTGTTCTAACAATCTCCCTCTTTTTGATAATGACAAAAAACATATATAAATGATATGAATTTGCAATCAGAATATCAGACGGCTAAAGACAATTACACAGTTATAGCATAAGCATATAAACATAGTGTGTGAATATGTCTCCCCCTGAGATTAACAATCTCCCCCTGAGATAAATAATTTCCCCCTGAAATAAATACTGGAAGAAATTAATAAATAAAGGACTTCCCTGAGTATTTTCCATTTCAGTTGAGACGATCACATATGCTTAGAACTTCAGAACATTCAGAGCTTCTGCTTCTTGCTTCCATAGGACAGCTTCAGTGCTTTGAATTTCTTCTTGAATCATTGCATGCTAGATTGTATCAGAACATTGTTGAATGTACCAGAGCATCATCAGAGCATCTCTACATCCTGAAATGTTTCAGAACAAACTAAACGACAAAAGTCAGAGCATGAATGAATCAGAACATAAAATATGTTTTAGAGCATATACTATGTATCAGAACACATAAAATGCATCAGAACATAAAATATGTATCAGAGCATATAAAAAATGCATCAGAACATATAAGGAGTAAGAATGTGTTAGAGCATATTCTATCACAAGAATATCAGAACATTCTTCCTTCTTGCTTCTGATCTTGAAGCTTCACAACACTCAGCTTGCTTCAATTTCCATGAGCTTGTTTCTATATAGAATTGCTTTTCCCCATGTCTTTGCTTCTCATGTTGAGCTTTTTAGAATGTCTTTAATCCTGCAAAACACTCAAAGACATAGAACTTGCAAATTCTGTTAGAAATGTGGAGACTTACTCCCAGCAACTGATAATATAAATCTGATCATTTATCACATTTTCTCCCCTTTTTTGTCATAACATCAAAAAGCATAAAAGATTCAGATGAAAAACAAACAATATGAGAGAAAAGAAAGATAATTTTCATTGATTTAATCAGAAGAATTATCAGAAGATACAAAAGGAGATGCAAGAAGACAGATGCAAGAACAAAGAGACAACTAAGACACAAAAGACTACGACTAGCCTAGCTTAGACATAATCTTGGCCAGCATGTCATGAATCCCAGCAGTGCTTTCATTCTGCTTCTTCATGAAGTCTCTGAACTCTTCATGTGCTTGATCATGCTTATCCAGGCGAGAAGCAAGAACTTCTTGATTCTGTTGAAGACCCTTGATAGCGTTCACCAGAGCAGAGGGTTCAGCAGAAGAAGATGTACTACTATTATTCAGAAGAATAGCATTACTAGCAGCAGCATCTAAAGTGAGAATATCATCTTCAGCAGGATGAAGCTCAGCATCTTCCATCTCAACATCTGAGTCTGACTCAGAAACAACTTCAGCATATTCTGGATCAGGGATCTCAGAATCTTCATTCTCCATGGCTTGAAGAATCTCAGCAAGATTATTTGTAGGAACGGGAGCAGCAACTTCTGAAGGGTAGACAACTGCTGGAATAACCATATCTGGTGCTTCCTCAGAAGGATTCATTCTTAGACAGTTGAATAACCATTGGACGTCTCCAGTCAGAACCGAATATTTAGGCTTCCAAACAACCATAGTCAAACATGGTTCATCTTCCAACTCATTAGTGAACTTCTTCTCCTCAAGAGCTCTACCGTTTCTGATGGGATGATAGTACTTGCCATCATCAAGATCGAAGTAGTAACCAGAAGATCCAGATGCTTCAGCAACACATCTTCTCTGGATTTTCAGTGCATCATTCCAAAACTCCCTTCTAAAGCGATTCCATAAGCCTCAAGTAGCAACATGATCCAGCTGGGAGTCATGAGCAGCTCTCAGAATTTCCATCCTATTTCTGAAATTTAAGCTGAATAAAGCAAGATCAATAGGAATGGTGGGTCCAGGAGGGTTAAAAGTGAAGCAATAGTCAGGGTAAAGAAGAGAATAAGGGTTGGATTCTCTGTTAGGGAAGGAAAGGGTTAAAGAAGGTGGAGATTCTGTGGTGAGGTTAGATGAAGAGGGGATATCAGAAGGTGTTAGGGGAAAAACATTTAGAGGTTGAGGATTGAGGATAAGAGTAGAAGGAGGTGGTTAGATATTATCTGGGATGGTGAGTGTATTTTGAGGTTCAGGAGAAGGAGGCTTTGGCTTAGAGGAACTGCTAGCTCTTAAGGCACGGAAAGAGTCCCTGATGCGCTTATGTTGGAATTCCTCAGAATTTACTTTGTAAGGATCATAAGTAATCTTCTGCTTCTTAGCTTGCTTAGCTTCCTCTTCTAAAGCTTTTCTCTTCAATCTTGCTTCTTTCTTCTTCTGTTCCTTCTGTTGCAGCTCAGCCAGAGTAGGAAGCACTCTTCCTCGAATCCATGCAGGATCAACAGAAGATTGAGCTTTTACAGAAGTGTTCAAATAACGCTTAACAGCCTTGTTAAGCTCTTCGTTGAACAAGGAAGCAAAGCCTTCAACAGGAACCCTTCTGGTCAGAATATCTGGAAATATTCTTGGAACAGAAGTTACCTTCTCAATAAGACGCATCCTTTGTAGATCAAAGCCATTCATAACATGTCCTTGAATGACACCAAAGAACCTTGACGTTCCAATAGTTCTTAGAGGATCCAACAAATCACTTTCTATCAGAATGTCTGAAATCATTCTGGCGAAGGGAATAGCATTCTTTTTGAAGTCTGGAAACTTCTTGGGTTCTTCATCTCGTGATTCTTCAATACTTGTTTTCAAATTCTGAAAAAGAATGTTTGAGATGTTAACTTCAATCCTTCTTCCAATGCAGAAAAGAGCATACTTATGATCCGGATTGATGTATGTTGAGGTAAAAGATCTCTTTCTATGATAGAGAGATCCTAGAGTAATCTCAGCCCAAACTTTGTAGAACGGCTTCAACAGACTAGTTTGATGAGATGCAATACCAGAAGCATTAGATATTTGTCTCTCAACTGTTGTCCAACAAACTCTACCAGGTTCAGTGCATGTGATTCTTTCTGAATCATCAAGATTATACAACTTTCTGATTAACTTCTCAGTAATCACAACTTCATGCCCTAACACGAAGGAGATGATTGCAGTTGGGGTAACTGTTGCATGAGCCCAGAAATCTTTTACTAATGCAGGATAAATTGGTCCAACCAATCTATCACGGTAGTTTGACCAACCTTGTGCCATTGTTTCAGCATCAGTGTTGAACCCATGTACTCTTAGATTTTCAAAATCTACCAAAGATTCACACAGAACTCCCAGTTCAGTTGAAAGAATGGAACATGTCTTCAATGGAGCATAGCCATACTTGCAATGAACAAGATGAGCAGAAGACATTTCTTCTTTACTTGAGGAGCTTGATGAAGAAAGCATGGGGATATACTGAAGATACGGGTATGACCTAGGGTTTATGCAGACAATGAGAAAAAATAGAAAGAGAGAGATGAATGAAAAGAGAATGCAAAAAGACTGAAATGAATGGGAGATGAGTATATAAAAGGACGGATTTGAAATGAAATGCAATACGTGTTTGAATGAATATGATTACAGAAAACATGGAATCAAATGCATTTAATGAGAGATGACGTTAGGAGAGATAAAGTGAAAAAATTGAAATGATTTGCACAGTTACCTAGGGCGGCGTCTCCTCAACTGTACGCATGCTTGTCCAAATAGAGTGAACACGTGTTCAACATCTGGAAAGCTGATGACAGCTGTTTTGCTTTAAAAGAACTTCTGAATCAACTTAGATAATGAAACGTTAGTGATAACAGAATCAGAACTTCTAATTGATCATCATCAGAACTTCTTATAAGAAAGTAAAACAAGATCATTTCAGAGCTAATCCATACGTCAGAACTTCTCATCTTCTCATTTTGGGCATAAATCCATACTGATATTTTTCAGAATGAACTTAAACCTATCTTCAGCAAGGGGTTTTGTAAAGATATCAGCCCATTGATGGTCTGTATCCACAAAGTTTAAAGAAAGAACACCCTTCTGAACATAGTCCCTAATGAAATGATGTTTAATGTCAATATGTTTAGCTTTGGAATGTAAGATTGGATTCTTAGATAAACATATAGCAGAAGTATTATCATAGAAGATAGGAATGTTACTCTCTTATATTTGATAATCTTCTAACTGACTCTTCATCCAGAGCATTTGTGTGCTACAACCAGCAACAGCAACATATTCTGCTTCTGTTGTTGAGAGGGCAATGGTAGCTTGCTTCTTGCTGTACCAGGAGATCAAGTGACTTCCAAGAAATTGACAACTTCCAGAAGTACTTTTCCTTTCAACTCTATCTCCAGCATAGTCAGCATCACAAAATCCTACTAAGTTGTACTCTTTAGATCTTATGTAGACTAAACCAACATTAGTAGTACCTTTCAGATACCTCAGAATTCTCTTAACAGCTGTTAAATGAGATTCTCTAGGATCTAATTGGAATCTTGCACACAAACAAACACTGAACAAAATGTCATGTCTAGAAGCAGTTAAATATAAAAGAGATCCAATCATTCCTCTGTACAATTTCTGATCAACCTTCTTACTTACCTCATCCTTACCTAGGACACACGTTGGATGCATACGAGTTTTGGCTTCTTTGCTTTCAGAAAGATTAAACTTCTTCAGAAGTTCTTTCACATACTTCGTTTGATGAACATATGTTCCTTTCCAAGTGTAGCATTAGTTGTTCCAAAGATAATATCATCAACATAAATTTGACAAATTAAAATATCCTTTTTAAAGGTTTTACAAAAGAGAGTAGTATCCACTTTTCCTCTAGTGAAACCATTATCCAGAAGGAAAGAACTTAATCTTTCATACCAAGCTCTAGGAGCTTGCTTCAATCCGTATAATGACTTCTTTAGTTTAAAAACATGATTTGGAGACTTAGAGTCTTCAAAACCAGGAGGTTGGTGGACCTAGACTTCTTCATCTATATAACCATTTAAGAAGGCACTCTTAACATCCATCTGATATAGAGTGATGTTATGTTGAGTGGCAAAAGAAATTAATAGACGAATAGATTCTAACCTGGCCACTGGTGCAAAGGTTTCTGTATAGTCAATACCTTCTTGCTGACTATAACCTTGAGCCACCAGTCTGGCTTTGTTTCTTACCACTTCTCCTTTTTCGCTTAGCTTGTTTTTGAAGACCCACTTTGTACCAATGATGTTAAATCCTTTTGGTCTAGGAACAAGATCCCATACATCACTCCTTGTAAACTGATTTAGTTCCTCTTGCATGGAAATTATCCAGTCTGTATCTTCTAGAGCTTGATCAACAGAAGTTGGCTCGATCAAAGAAACAAGACCTAATTGACATTCTGCATTGTTTTTAAGGAATGCTCTTGTTCTGATAGGATCATCCTTCTTTCCAAGAATGACATCTTCTGAGTGAGCAGAGGTGAGTCTAGAAGATCTTCTAACTGTTGGCTCTTCAGAAATTCTGATATTCTCTAAAGACGCAGCAACTTGATCTTCTGATCCTTTGCTTCTGAGATTTTCAGCTTCTGAAACTTTTCTTATTGGTTCTTCAGCTTCTGATACATCAATATATATATATCTGCAAAATTCTCAAACTGCTTTGGCTTTTCAAGACCAAGCTTATCATCAAATCTGATATTGATTGATTCTTCTACAACCAATGTTTCAGTATTGTATACTCTATAGCCTTTAGAGCGTTCAGAATATCCAAGAAGGAAACATTTATGTGCCTTAGAATCAAACTTACCAAGATGATCTTTAGTATTCAGAATGAAACAAACACATCCAAAAGGATGAAAATATGAAATGTTGGGCTTTCTGTTCTTCCACAATTCATAAGGAGTCTTATTTAGAATAGGTCTTATAGAGATTCTATTTTGAATATAACATGCAGTATTTATTGCTTCTGCCCAGAAGTGCTTAGCCATATTGGTTTCATTGATCATGGTTCTGGCCATTTCTTGTAGAGTCCTGTTCTTTCGCTCTACAACTCCATTTTGCTGTGGAGTTCTAGGGCAAGAGAAATCATGGGCAATAACATTTTCTTTGAAGAACTCCTCAAAGAATCTGTTCTCAAATTCGCCACCATGATCACTTCTGACCTTTATGATTTTGCACTCCTTCTCAGATTGAATCTGAGTACATAATTCAAAGAACACTGAATGAGACTCATCCTTGTGTTTTAAGAACTTTACCCATGTCTAGCGGCTATAATCATCTACGATGACTAATCCATATTTCTTCCTTTTGACAAATACTTTTTTGACTGGGCCAAACAGATCAATGTGCAGAAGTTCTAGCGGCCTAGAGGAAGAAACAACATTCTTAGAGTTGAATGCAGGTTTGGAGAACTTGCCCTTCTGACATGCTTCACAAAGAGTATCTGATTTGTATTTCAGATTAGGGAGTCCTCTGACCAGATTTAGTTTGTTAATCTGAGAAATCTTTCTCAAACTAGCATGTCCTAATCTTCTGTGCCAGACCCATTACTCTTCAGAAACAGACATAAGGCAAGTCACCTTCTGCTTCTCAAGATCAGAAAGATCAATCTTATAATTGTTGTTCTTTCTATTGCATGTAAATAGGATTGAGCCATCCTTTTGACTTACAGCCTTGCAAGACTTTTGATTGAAGATTATGTCATAACCATTGTCACTTAATTGGCTTATGGACAATAAGTTATGCGCTAATCCTTCTACAAGAAGTACATTAGATATGGAAGGAGAGTTACCAATACTTATGGTTCCAGAGCCAATTATCTTGCCCTTCTGATCTCCTCCAAACTTGACTTCTCCACCAGACTTAAGCACCAGGTCTTGGAACATAGACCTTCTTCCCGTCATGTGTCGTGAGCACCCAGAGTCCAGGTACCATGACATGTTGTGCTTTGTCTTCTTTGCTGCCAAGGATATCTACAACAGAAATTATCTTCTCCTTAGGTACCCACAACTTCTTGGGTCCTTTCTTGTTAGTTTTCCTCAAGTTCTGTTTGAACTTGGGTTTAGCATAATAAAAAACAGAAGGAACAGTATGATATTCTTTAGGTTTAGTAGCATGATATTTTCTAGGTTGTGTCACATGCTTCTTAGTGTGTGTAACATGAAAGCTTTTGGCATGTGAAGTGAGCCTAATATCATGTGAGTGGCCAAATTTGAATTGATCATACAATGGCTTGTATGTGATTTTCATATCATCTACAGGTTCAAATTTGTGTGGGGTATCACCATCATAGCCAACGCCAGTCCTTTTGTTTCCAGAAACACCATATATCATATAAGTAAGGTGACTTCTGTCAATACTTCTAGATAAGAACTTTCTGAAGCTCGAGTCATATTCTTTCAGAATATGATTGAGACTTGGAATGGATTTGTCTGAGTCAGAAGGAGATCTAATATCTTTGGATAGTTTTCAAACTTTTTCCTTCAGTTCAGAACTTTCCACTTCCAGCTTCTTAGTTTCAGAATCAAATAGCTTTTTCAGCTTTTTGTATTTGATACTAAGATGAGCCTTGAGTTCCAGAAGTTCTGTTAAACTGGAAACTAACTCTTCTCTGGATAGTTCAGAAAATACCTCTTCAGAATCTGATTCTGATGTAGATTCTGATCCATCATCAACTGTGGCCATCAGTGCAATGTTTGCCTGCTCGCCTTCAGAGTCTGATTCTGAATCTGAATCATCCCATGTTGCCATAAGACCTTTCTTCTTATGAAAATTTTTCTTGGGATTCTCCTTCTGAAGTTTTGGACACTCATTCTTGTAGTGACCAGGCTCATTGCATTCATAGCATGTGACCTTCTTCTTGTCAGATCTTCTGCTTCCAGAATATTCTCCACGTTCAGGCTTCTTAGAAATTTTGAAGTTCTTGAACTTCCTATGCTTGCTCTTCCAGAGTTGGTTTACCCTTCTGGAGATCATGGACTATTCATCTTCTTCTTCTAATTCTGATTCTTCAGAATCTTCTTCTTTAGCCTGAAAAGCGTTAGTGCATTTTTAATAATTAGATTTTAATGCAATATACTTACCTTTCTTCTGAGGTTCATTAGCATCCAGCTCAATTTCATGACTACTCAGAGCACTGATCAATTCTTCAAGAGAGAATTCATTCAGATTCTTGGCAATCTTGAAAGCAATCACCATAGGACCCCATCTTCTTGGCAAGCTTCTGATGATCTTCTTGACATGATCAGCCTTGGTGTACCCCTTGTCAAGAACTCTTAATCCAGCAGTTAGCATTTGAAATCTTGAGAACATTTCCTCAATGTTTTCATCATCCTCCATCTTGAAGGCTTAATATTTCTGGATCAGGGAAAGAGCTTTGGTCTCCTTGACTTCGGCATTTTCTTCATGAGTCATCTTCAATGATTCATATATGTCATAGGCAGTTTCTTTGTTTGATATCTTCTCATATTCAGCATGAGAAATAGCATTCAGCAGAATGGTCCTACACTTGTGATGATTTTTGAATTCTTTCTTTTGATCATCACTCATTTCTTGTCTTGTTAGCTTGACTCCTCTAGCTTTCACTGGATGAACGTAACCTTCTACTAGAAGATCCCATAAGTCACCATCTAGACCAAGAAAGTAACTTTCTAGTCTATCTTTCCAATATTCAAAGTTTTCACCATCGAATACTGGTGGTCTAGTGTAACCATTTCCATTGTATTGCTCAATAGGGCCAGATGTAGATGTAGGAGTTGGATCTTCACTGGCCATCTTGATTTAAGCGTTTTTCTCTTCTTGAATATTTTCTAAACACGGTTAAGTGCTTGCCCCTTAGAACCAGCGCTCTGATGCCAATTGAAGGATAGAAAAACACTTAGAAAGGGGGGGTTTGAATAAGTGTAGTTTCAAAACTCTTAAGATAAAAACAACTTGCACAATTATTTTTATCCTGGTTCATTGTTAACTAAACTCCTCCAGTCCACCCTTGACAAGGTGATTGCCTTGGAGAATGGTTACGCTTTGAAAGCTTACTGGATCGCGTGTTGGTTCCCCGAGGGAAGATGCATAGTCCGCCGTTTCTGATCTTGGAAGTTGGAATGTAATCATGGAAAACTGAAACACGCACGTCTTAATTAGACGTTTTGAAAAAGTGGAGTCATAATTAACTGACTATTACGACTTCTGGAGTTGGAACGTCAAATCATAGGCGAAATGGCGGTAAGGGGTAATTATGTTACGTGTATAGGCTATCAAGGCAATTATGATGGCTAAGGGAGTAAGTATATTGAATAAAGAGTTGGCTAAGAAAACGTTACTCATGGTAGTACATGATAAAGTACATAGTCAAATTGAAATATATATCCACTAATGAGTTCGTTTACAAGAGAAGGAAAAACAGTTGAGAAACATTCTAGAGATTATCACAATTAATCGAAATCTTCAGGGAAATTGTTTTTCATGTTAGAATATTGAGAAGCCAATATGGACAAACAACGGTCGATCGTGGCTTGTTGTTTTCTCAACTCTTTGATCTCTGGTCCCAATTTCTGAGCCATTTCGATATGACGAATGCCCGCTTGCACCACTTTGTCCATCTCTTTTCGTTTTAATTGCTGGATCTCCTCCTGACGTTCCTTTGCAATCTTCACTTTCCCTTGGAGACGTTCAATCTCTTTTTCCCAAGATTTGATATTCGTCCCACAAGTCTCATACTCTTTCTGGTATTTTGAATGCTCAAGCTCCAAAGTATCAACTTTGGCAGATGACTCATTAGCAGCTTTCCACGAAGAGGTTTGAGTAGCTACTTTTGTGCTTAGTTTTTGGTTAACCTCTTGTTTTCAAAGGTTATCTGCTTGAAGCTGATCGAGTAAGAAGCCTAGTGAGACAATCACTTGCGAAGCTTCATCAGTGACATTGAGTAGGTCTACCTTCTTCAGAAGATTTTTCAGCCCAAAGCAACTGGTGGCATCTTTCCTCAGAGCTTCGATGAGATCAGTTCCAAAAAACTTCTCCTTTATTTTGTGAAGAAGTCCTTGGTTGTCAAGTTCTACGCCACCATCCACAAAGGTGTTCGAAGAGGTTTCACCTATGATAGACGAAACGCTTTCTGCATTCATCATAACCTTGAGGAAGCTCACAGGATTGGTGTTTTTAAGCTGCTCTAATTCAGCCGAAGTAAGAGCAGGTGGAATCTTGGTCGAAGTGATTCCAGGGGTGACAACCGTCCCAAAGGTTGAATTTTCCTTGTTGTCCAATCGAGGTAAACTGGAGGCTTCACCCCTAGTTCCATCTTCAGGGTTAGTCTCCTCACTTCCCATAGATTGCTCAACTACTTCATCAGTATTAGATTGTTCAGGATTGTCTTCCATCTCATCACCTTGATTAATGATTCGAGATGAATCATTCGAGCGAATGCCTCCAGTGTGCTCAAGGGAAGGAACTTTAGTAGAAGGGTCGTCATCTTCAAGAACTGGAGAAAGGATGGGAAAGTTTCGTTGTGGAATGCCTGTCATAAAATTACAGCACGTTAAAATAAAAGCTACGAGAAAATCATTGATAGACATAAGGAATATAAGTGTATACCTTGAAGATTATCAAGATCAAGAGAAAATCTGATGCTTTGAGATCAGAAGTAGCAATGCCTACATCATCCTACAGATGCAAGGTAAATTATAAGCTTAGCGTTATAAGTTAAGATGAAAGTGTAGTGAGTTGTTAAAAGACAAGATTCGATACCTTTGTTGGGATGTTATCTGGGCTCGAGTTGTGACTTTCGACAACAGGAGGGTTACCAGCGGTCTTTAGAGGCTGTTCGTCTGAAAAAACTTTGTCACTTGACGAGGTAGGTTCTGAAGTCCCAGATCCTTTTCCCCTAGCTGAAGAAATGGTGGCCTTCTGTCTTTTCTTCGCATCCTGTCTAGTATGAGGGGGAGATCCATCCTCATCGTCTGAAGCAATTACAACGCTAGTAGTCGAAGTCTTCCGTTTAGGAGTTGGCGGAGGTTTCGTACTCTGGAATTTTTTATGTCAAAAAGCTTGAATATCATTCAGAATAAAGGCATAAGTTAAAGGGTAAGAGAATGTACCGCTGGTTTCTTGCCAGTATCCGTAGAGTGATCACCACTTGCCTTTTTGCCTTTCGAAGTTTCAGCAGCTTTGTGGGCAGTAGCATCTTTAATACTTTTCTTTCAGCTCAGGGCTATAAGCAAGACAAAAACAAGTTAGTATAAAGATGAAGAGGGAGAGTTCTAATCGAAAGATTATCCAGTCCCCAACCTTCAGGTATTGGAGTCAGAATACGAACATACTCGAGACTTATATGAAGATGTCCTTTGAAATTATCTAAGGTATGCTTAGTCGAAACCACTCGTTCAGCGTGTTTTTTGGAATGTTCGCAAAGAATTTTAGGGATATTCCCACATACAAACCAGTCTGGAAAAGTAGGGCTTAGAGCCACACCAAAGTCAGCACTAGGTAGTGGAGGGAATTTTGAAGGATATAGTTTGAACCTTTTCTCCAAGAGGTGGAACCTTTTGTCAATTTCAATACTCGGCAACTCGAAGACTTCAATGATGTGAATCCTCCTTACCAAGAATAGGAATCTCAACATTATTTCAGACACTCTGATTCATAAGACCTTCTCATGGGTGAGATTAACATTTGCATTTGGCCTCTGAGGAACTTGTCTCAATTCTTCTTGTCAAAGAGAAAAGGCTTGAATATCCTCCACACACTAATTCATGTTAGTTCTTATTTTTGTTCTCATTTTAGTCAAAGAAACCCACGAAGTTGTTCCAAAGTTAGCTTTTGAGCACGTAGCGGTGAGAAGTCAATTGTATTGTTGGAGTCAGAACTTTAGTAGGAAGGGCCCCATAAGCTTATGAGAGAACCATGAAATGCATGATAGTATGAATGCAATGTTTCACTTCCGAGGAATCCTAAAGTCTTTCCACACACTTTTGTTTTTCTTTTTCTTTTTAAAATCAAAGCTTTTTTTTGTATAGAATATCTTTTCCTTTTTTCCTCTTTTTTTTTTTTGGAATAGACTTTAGGATCCCCCACAAATGAAGTGGATAAAGCAATGATGTTATGCGATGCAACAGCATGGGATCAAGGTCCATATAATCTTAGTAACCACTGTACAATCCTCTGAATAACTGATATAGGTCGGATGTCATGAGATCAAAGGTCCGGCATAGGTATCACGGAACCATAGTAACAATAGTCACCAACAGAACTGAATAGTCACCAACGGTACCTGTCATGTATATCCCTCCCCACTGACACGTGAATCTAGGTTAGGGTAGGTCAAAAAAAGCCAACAGAGGATTGAAAGTAGGCGCAATCACACGTTATTGCCTCATTCGACCAAGCTCTGCCTGTGGATACATGATCGGAGCAATCAGACATACGTCTTCTGTCCGTCATGGCCACTCTATTCCTAGTTCCTAAGGTATCACTCATAGCCTGGGTATTGGGCCTTTTACCTCATAGAACATCCCACCCAACCTGCAGACAGAGAAAATATATGGTCCCCACGGGGACCCATAATATAGTCCAAATGCATGCAGAAAGTAAACATGATATGCAAGCAAGAAATAAACATGATATGCAAGCATATATACAAATGATGCAAACATATAAATAAACAAAGAAACACCCAATAAAACGAAACAAACAAAGGCTAGGATCGACTCGCTAAGTACGGACCCGCAATAGGTCTACCGTCCCCAGCAGAGTCGCCACCAATATATTTATCCCATAAGGGAAAGGAATATCAGAAAACCTAACAAAGGGTAAGAATAAGGTCTTGCGACCAGAGAATCTAGGTACGGGAGTCGGTTACGCAAGGGGAAGGTACTAGCACCCCTCGCGTCCATCGTATTCGATGGTATCCACCTATGTTTGTTTCTATCTAAAGGGTGTGTCTAAAGTCTATGCCTATATGCGAATGAATGCAAAATGTAGGGAAAAGAAAGAATTGTACTCGCACGGGCCCTACCCCGCTGCCTACGTATCCTTTTCAGGAATCAGAGTTACCGTAGCTCGGCTAAAGATTTTCTGTTTGTTTTTGTGTTTTTTTAGTTGGGCGGAGTTAACGTTCGCGCTCTTGCATAAGGGATCGATCTACGATGCGGTCGAGCGGAAGTAACAATGCCCTTAGGTGCCAACGAGGCAAAAGAAATAGAAATGATTGTTTTAAGTCTGAGCATTTATTAAGTATTTTTGATGTTTTTGGTTGGTGTTTTTTAAGGGAATTTATTTGTAACTTAGATCATACAAAAAAAGAGTTGTTGAATATTTAGAGAATGCACATCAAGGCCTACACCTCAACCGTTTCTCTAAATAGCGGTTAAGAAATACACCGAGGCCTACACCTCAATCATTTCTCTCCTGCTAAGTAGAAAAGAAATACACCGGGGCCTACGCCCCAATCATTTCTTTCCTACTATGAAAAATAGTAGCGGTATGATCCTCGTCGATATTTATTAGATTTTGTTAGGTTGAAAAAGAAAAAGAAAATGAAGGGGGAGACTAATCTAATTAAGTCTAGCCTAATTGTTATTACTTTATGTACAAGGAGATCCACCTAAAGTTAACATGGTAATGAAATAGATTCTAAAATGAGCATACAAATGAATTTAACAATGTAGGCAAAAAATATGGCGAAAAGCTAAGCAACAAAATCACACAACAATTATACGAAAAATGACATGGAAAAGGTACGAAAGAAATAAAAGAAGTGATTCAAAATTAGTACTAAAATTAGTCTAAAAATACTACCATTTTTATGTGTTTTTTATGAAGGAAATTAAACGTCAAAATTAACCTAAAAAACTAGATGCTACTAAGCCTAAACTAGTATTTTTATGAGATTTTCATGAGGTTTCTAAGACTAAAATTAAACCTAAAAGTGGCCTAAAAATCTAACAACTTTTAAGGGTGATTATTTATTCTTTTATTGCTAAAAAAGGGAAAGAAAAACTATGTTAACCTAGATTCTAATAAGAGAAAATATGTGCTCAGGGAGTTTAAAGTCAGAAATGGTGTATGGCAAGTAGAACACAGGGCCCAACTGATTGGTGGACCAAGACATATTTTTGTTTCAGATTATACACAAAAAAACGTGTGATGGGCCGTGATGGAGGTGTATGGTGCGTGCAATTCGTTGGCCCAAGGAATGATCCAGATTATCTAATTTTCAATTATTTTTATTATTGTTAATAAAAGAAAAATAAAATAAAATAAAGAGGGGGAAGAAAACGGTTGCGTTTTGCTTTTAGGGTCAAATTTGTGACTATTCAGATCTCCATTTTCAAACACAAACCCTTCTCTCTCTCTCTCTCGTTCTACTCTCGTATACAATTTCGGCGAGCGGTTTCTGCCGCCGACCACCGCGAGCCATCCTCCGTAACCTCTTCTTACCTTAAATTAAAGCATCCTTTTCACAGACCTAAATTCAATCTCGCTGAATCTATACGTTTAGAAAACCCTAGGTTTGAAACAAGCATGATTAACGTATATAGCGAAGAATTTTGCTACGAGACCTTAGGGGAAAGACTCAGGGGCGTCTACTCTATACGATGCTAACAAGAACGAGCGAAGAATATGAAGAAATGAAGACTCATAGATCTTACCTGAGGTGCGGATCACGGTGGTATAACTGGCGAAATAAACGCGTGGGAAACATCAATTCAGGTACGTCTCTCTTCTTTTCGCTTACGCTATCTTCTTCTCCTTCTGATTCGTTTTCTTTAGGGATTTTTGTGTTTTCGTGATTATTGTGCGTTGAGTTCCGAGGTCGACGTGAGTTGAGAGTAGAGTGTTGAGGATGATGATGATCAAAGGCGGTGAGGTTACGGTGAGGTGAGGATTGAAGGCAAAGCTCCACCTTTCAGAGCTTCCATTGATGAAGCTTTGACAGCTATAGATTCATGAGCTTTACTGAGGTGAGATGAGAGATTGAGAGGAGTGCGGAGTGAACTAAGGGAGAAGGTGAAGATGAATGGAGTAGAAGAAAAATGGCGTGGGTTGAAAATGGATGCTTGCGGTGAGAATGGAGAAAGTGGTGTCTGAATGGAGAAAGTGGCGTGAGAACCTGTGGTTGAAGGTGATGGATCAGTTATATAGAGATGGGGGTTTGAGAATTTAGTTAGAGGTGAGTGGATGAGAGCCCTTGGATTAAGGTTTTCTGTTATGAGTAATGGAGGGTGAGGATTGGAATTGGTTATGAGGGTTAGAAGTTGGTTACATTCTGTTACAAAAGTTAGTTAGGTTGTTAGTTTGAAAACAAAGTTAGTAAGTTGTGAAAGAGTTAGTTTGGAAAATAGTTGAGGTGAAGGGAGTTAGTTATGTGGGTTGAGGAGATTGAGAGAAGTTAGTTACAGAGTTGGTTTATTATGTTTTTCTCTCTTTTGATTTTCATCTGTTGATTCTGTTCTTAACCCTTTGCTGAACCTTTTTAATCGGAATGGTTGGTTTGATTATTGGATGCGGGTTTATATGAGGTCACAACTCGTGCAGTAAGTTTTGTGGAGCCGTTGAACTGCAATGGTGCCTATGAAGATATTAGGAAGGAGGAACTGTCATGATGTTAGCGAGAATTTTGTCTCTGAGTTCGTGTCGAATGCGTATGGCCTTTGAGTTTACATAAGCTAGGGTATGATCCACTTTGTTTTGAATCTTGAGGTGATTATATATGTACATGATGAACTGAATAAATTTGCAGTTTGATATATATTGGACTGCCCCTTTGAACTTGTTCTTTTATGCAGGACTGTTTTTGTAGACAGTAGGTATTGGCACTGTTTTGTTCTTTGGACTGATGCTTCAATTGTGTTTTGTAGGAATGTATGTTGGAGCTTTGAATGAAGGTCTGAATGCAATATGTAGTTTGTATGGTGTTATGAATTTATGGTTTATGGCTGCCGTTTATTATTTTTTAAAAAAGAATGTATGTGACTGTTTTGGTTTGGTTTTTGAATTGTAAGGTTAGAATTGAGTTAGGTTCTGTTGAAGTTAGGATGAATTGGTTTGAAAATGATACGAAATGGGATTGTTTTGGTTTAGTTTGCAAAACTGTTTTGAATGAAGATAGTTGTGCGATATGGTTTGAATATGTTGGTGTATGTGACTAATGAATTGATACATGACTGCATTGTGTGTGTGTGCATTGAACCTGCGGTTTTCTTCCTTTTGTTACAGTTTTGCAATGCACTGTACTAGGCTGCTGGTAGCTTGATGGTTTATGGCATGTTTTGAATCTTGAATGTAGTCAAATTGAATGTTGGATGATACTGTAGGTTGAAATGTACATGTGGAACTGAATGGTATGGTTTGAAGGCTATTTTTCTATGATGTTACAGTTATGGTTGGTTTGGCTTGAATGATGATTCTGGTTTTGTTTATTGTGCAGGTTCTTGGGATGACATGATGCTGATACTTGAAGGCAAAGAGTATCATAGCCATTGGAAGCACATGGTTGAAGATGAGAATTGGATGTATTGAGTTAAAGTGAAAACCATAGGATTTGGAGGTTTTGGCAGCATAGGATTATGACCCGAAACATGTTTTCCTTTGTATTTTCTTTTATGTAGTATATGGAATTTGTAATGGATTGGATTTGGAACATGAAATATGTAATGCCTTTTTTGGTAATGAAAGTTGTATGAAGTGTATGAATGTTTAAGTATATATGGACTTTGGATCCTTTAAATGTGTAGATTTTTAATGAATGAATGGTAAACTTGTATGATACAAACCATCTTCGACATGCACCTTGAATCGTATTCATATGAAATCTCGATCAGAACTCATACGCGCATACCTTAAATCCCACCCTTGCGCGCATCTCCATTTTGATAAATTGAAACAAACTTGACCTCATGCCATTACTTGAATCCAAAGTTCGAGTTTACTCGTATTTTGAAACGAAACACCTAATAAGCGCACCTCTTTAACTTTGATGGAGTCAACCCTTTTTCAATTGTATCATGATGTATGCCTTATAACTCACACAAGCCAAAATATCGAATTGATTACCCATACTCCTCTTGTTCGACCAAAATTCCTTTTTAATTGTTTGATATAACCTCAGATGAAAATTAAGTTCGAAATATTGAATAAAAGATATTCAGGATAGCCCTAAGACCAAACTCGTACATAAGGGATTGAAATCCTGATTCCACAGTTCCATGTTCAAATAAGAACCAGATGAACCAGTCTATGTACACCTCAAAACATTATGAAACCTTAACAATTCAAGATCCTTGATCCCATGTCAATTTATTGATTAATGATGCATGATGTGTTAGATGACCTAATGGAAAGATGCAGATGAATTCAAAGCGTAAGCCAGTTAGAAATAAAGGGGTAGGACAAATTTGGGGTATGACAGCTACCCCTATTTAATCGTCTTAAACCTGAAGGTGAGATTGGCGCTAGCCTTTCGAACATTCGAGGTAGAAGAAGATTAAATATCAAGACCATAAATTTGTCCTTAAAAGATGGTGTAAGTATTATCCTTATTTTTTTTATTTTTTTTTGTTTTGATATCTGCTGGGGAAAGAGAAGTTGTTTTTCTTGGTGGAAAAGAAGATTTACAGTGAGTAATGGTTGAATGGTGAAGATAGCTTCTAACGTAGCGGCGGTGCCAATACAAGGTTCTCAAAGAGAATGGTTGTCGTAAGTAACAGTGATTGGAAAAGAAATAGGTTTGATAGAAAGATAAGGTAACATAGATGAATGTTTTAATACATACGAGTATCGAAAGAAGATACAGACGAGCACCAAAGAATAACACAGACGAGTGTTGAGTCAATACAGACGAGTATCGAAAGGAGATACAGACGAGCATCAAGGAATAACACAGATGAGCGTTGAATCAATACAGACGAGTATCGAAAGGAGATACAGACTAGCATCAAGGAATAACACAGACGAGTGTTGAATCAATACAGACGAGTATCAAAAGGAGATACAGACGAGCATCAAGGAATAACACAGACAAGCATTAAATCAATACAGACGAGTATTGAAAGGAGATACAGACGAGCATCAAGGAATAACACAGACGAGCGTTGAATCAGTATCGAAAGGAGAGACAGACGAGCATCAAGGAATAACACAGACGAGCGTTGAATCAATACAGACGAGTATCGAAAGGAGATACAGACGAGCATCAAGGAATAACACAGACGAGCGTTGAATCAATACAGACGAGTATCGAAGGAATAACACAGACGAGCGTTGAATCAATACAGACGAGTATCAAAAGGAGATACCGACGAGTATCGAAGGAATAACACAGACGATCGTTGAATCAATATAGACGAGTATCGAAAGGAGATACAAACGAGTATCGAAGGAATGACACAAACGAGTGTTTGGAGAGCTATACACAATAAGATGTTTGATTGATGGACTCACTGGGGATCGGGAATTGGTCTTGAAATGGTTTGCCAGGACGGAAGGCAAAGGATTCACAACGCGGGGGTTGGACCTGAAAATTTTGTCCGCGTGAGGGAAAATAACCACAGGGACTTGTGATGACTAGACTCGGCCCAAAAGACAGCAGTGCATACTGAAGAATCACGAAGATATTGATGTTTGCGAAGCCTAAGAATTACATTAATCCCTCAGGCCAAAGGCGGGGTGTAACTCTTCAAGAGCGACAATTATTCGAATTGCCACACACCAAGTATGGTTATTTAAACGATTGAAAAATAAGATGGGTTGAATGCCCACCCTCATTCACGCTCTAATCTGCACGCAGCATACGGGAAATAACCTCAGAGACAACTATTCTGACGAAGAAAGACATTGGGTCTGATCCATACTGGAGAGAGAAGATAAGACTTCTTCTGAGGATTGAGGATACCAGGTATCGGCACCGTGGCTTGAGGAGATTTGTAATGTAGTAGCAGATATCAATCGGAGTTTGTAAGGATAACCTTTTATGTGGGGAAGTTTCGTCGTCTTGATTGAGGGCTGATTTGTATTATCTGGCTTATGCTTTGTATGCATGTTTGAATTTTTCTATGGCATAATGCTCCATTTTGATGGATATGCTACGCTTTTGAGGATGCAATGCTATATGCAATGAATACTATATGCAGAGTGCCAAATAAAGGCATTATGAGGTAGACACCAGAGACAATCCCCTTAGTGTTAGGAATTCTGTAGAAATGCCAATAGATATTGGACTTTGACTTGTAAGATGAACCTTCTGGTTGTTGGCTCGTAGAGTGTAGAATAACTTCTGACTTCTCACCATGTGCCACTACTTGGAAGATTTTCAACTTGAGGAGATTCCCTCGATTCACTATGTTGGGGATGAGAAATCCAGATAAGGGGACCGGGTTGGAGAAATGGAACAACTCCCAGGAAAAATAAATTTATGTGCTTGGGGAGAGACCAAATTTCTAGGAGAAATAAACTCCAATGGTTGGGGAGAGACAATATAACTCAAAAGAGTGTGCCCCAAGCTTCATGGCCTTCAAAGGAATTTTCCCCAAAAGATCCTTGGAGAGATTTGTCGAATCTTGACGTAACTGCCCCATATTGGTTGGACTCAAGAGAGATTCCTCGACGTGATCGCCCCAGATTGATCAAAACTTGAAGAGATTTATCGACATGATTGGCCTAGATATGCTGAATTTGAGAGGTCAAACCTAGGTTTAATTGCCCCTAATTAGGTACATCTTACTAGAATCCTCAAGCTTTATTTGTTTTGACGTCAAACAAACATGGAAACAGCTTTACCGCGCTAAACGAAGTCTTCAAACTCTTCCCCTTAGGGTAATCAAAGAAAGCATTAACTGTTCATGCTCAATGGAGTCTTCCGGCAACTTGCCCCTTGATAATCAGTCTTAGGAAATGATTGGATTTTCACTCCACGGAGTCCTCAAGTCTCTTGTACTTTGACATGATCAAGCTCTTCAACGATTCTCATCCTTGAAAATTTTCTTGATGTTAAGCACATATTTTGTATGCAAAAGAATGTTAATTCTAAGAATGATAGTTCTAATGCAAAGCCTATGTTAGTCTTGAAGTTTTAAAACTTTTTATGAAATGAGGTTGCGACCTCTTGTGACTGAATCACTAGTTGACACAACCTCGATTTTTGCATATGGAAGATAAATCAAACATACAATACCAGCATGGATATGGGTCTCACTTCATTGGGAGTCAGTTAAATGCTATCTCATCGGAGTGCGCTTTCAAAATAATCCCTACTTCAATTAGGACTTTTAAGGGTTGTAACTTGGCCGGGGTTCACGGTTTGCAGAAAACAAAGGATTTTTAGGCTCAAAATTATTTGGTACCCACCCCCTTCGTGATGTTCTCCATTCCTAGGTTCAATCAACTCAACATGAGTGTTCATCCCTCACAAGGAATTTGGAATGGTTGAGGAATCAATGAGGTTTTTCGGACATGGCGGTCGCTCACCTTTTATTCTTCTGATTCATTATCACACGACTTTGTTCTCTTGCTTGGCAATTTCATCATCTTTTTTTTTTCGTGTTTGTTTTGCCATTTTTTTATCCTTTTATTCTTATTATTTTTTGCCCTTTATTTTTGCTATATATTTTTTCGAACAAGTCGTGTGACCTCGCATTATCTTTGATTTGTTGGAGGTGATTGCGACTGCCTTGCTTATTTGATTTGATGAAGGATTACCATTGTGGTACCGTCATCTCTTGATCTCTTGATGGAATAAGGATAATCATTGTGGTTTTGACATTCCTCAACCTTTTGAAGGATAACCATTGTTGTATCCTTAGATGCATACCCTTTTGGTGAGTTTTGAACACTCGATCAAGTTAAATGAACACTACCCTGCCCCAAGGTTAAAATAAGGGTTTTTATGATTAGAAAAGAAACTCGTACTTCAAGGCTCAAAGGGGTTGACGAGGGTCTATCTCCCTTATATCTCCAGTGTTTGGGGATTTGAAATAATGCATGTACATCCTCAGTAGGGTCTTATTCAAGAACACACGATTAGAGATTTTGCATTTTTTATCTTTCATCATTCTCCCTCCGCTCTTTGCGTAAGCAAGGGATTAATAAAGTTGGTATTGTATGCAAGCAAACCATTATATGAGTGATAACGAATGGATTACTTCAAGACGAACATAAACAATGTATTATGATTTTCATTCAGAAATTAACAAGTTTTTACATGCTATAAATGCTTAAACAAACAATGAAATGTTACTAATGAGAATGCAATGAAGACCTGAATGGCTGCCATTGTTGAGGAGACCTGACTCTGTCTGGACTTATTGCTCTTGAACACTTCCAGCAGTTTTGAGACCTCATAGGGACTTCAATTCATGCATGAGCCTCTTGGAGTGAATGACACACAATCCTCAGTTGAATGGCTTTGTGTTCCAGCATGGTAGTCACTTAGCATTATCATGTGTTCCTTCCAAACACTTCAGATTACTTCAAAAGAGAACTCCAACGAAGATACCAAAGAGTTGTAAATTTTGCCTTACTTTAGGGATTCGAGCAATGCGAGTGATGCAATGCTCAAGATAAGGGTACGTCTTGCTTATCCCTCAACCGGGAGCCCCAAGTATTGTTGCTAAAGTAGTATTCGCCATCATAAATGGAAAGAACATTGTATGGTCATCAAACTCAAGAGAGTTACTTATGGTGAAGAAGAAACAATACTCGAATCTTAACCAATTGAAATTCCAACAAACAGGGGAGCGAATGGGCACAAGACAATAGAATCACATCCATTTGTTTCTCATATTATTCGTCTCTGTTAACAAGCGGAGGCCACTGAGAAGGAAATTATGAGAAGAGACAACTGAGATATGAAGTAGAACCCTGAGAATGGGAAGCATTGTGTAGAACACTTTTGATTACCACATGGAAAGAGATTCTGACGAAGTCACCCAGGAATTTGTAATGCTTTTAAGGGATTCGAACAAAGAAAATGGTGCAATGCTCAAGATAGACCAAGTCTTGCTTAGCCCTTGATCAGGAGCCCCAAGCAACTTCCACACATGTAAAAGAGATGATTACCAATTTAGCTTCAATATCCAAACCATTCGGAGTGAGAGTAAATGACCCTTGCAGTTTTTTTTTGACATCAGGTATTAGGCTCAAACACACAATGTATGTGTCAATGGAGTCACGACCTTCTATAGATTTCAACCTTTTCTCCAAGAGGTGGAACCTTTTGTCAATTTCAATACTCGGCAACTCGAAGACTTCAATGATGTGAATCCTCCTTACCAAGATAAGGAATCTCAACATTATTTCAGACACTCTGATTCATAAGACCTTCTCATGGGTGAGATTAACATTTGCATTTGGCCTCTGAGGAACTTGTCTCAATTCTTCTTGTCAAAGAGAAAAGGCTTGAATATCCTCCACGCACTAATTCATGTCAGTTCCCATTTTTGTTCTCATTTTAGTCAAAGAAACCCACGAAGTTGTTCCAAAGTTAGCTTTTGAGCACGTAGCGGTGAGAAGTCAATTGTATTGTTGGAGTCAGAACTTGAGTAGGAAGGGCCCCATAAGCTTATGAGAGAACCATGAAATGCATGACGAATGCAATGTTTCACTTCCGAGGAATCCTAAAGTCTTTCCACACACTTTTCTTTTTCTTTTTCTTTTTAAAATCAAAGCTTTGTTTTGTATAGAATATCTTTTCCTTTTTTCCTCTTTTTTTTTTGGAATAGACTTTAGGATCCCCCACAAATGAAGTGGATAAAGCAATGATGTTATGCGATGCAACAGCAAGGGATCAACGTCCATATATTCTTAGTAACCACTGTACAATCCTCTGAATAACTGATATAGGTCGGATGTCATGAGATCAAAGGTCTGGCATAGGTATCACGGAACCATAGTAACAATAGTCACCAACAGAACTGAATAGTCACCAACGGTACCTGTCATGTATATCCCTCCCCACTCACAGGTGAATCTAGGTCAGGGTAGGTCAAAAAAGCCAACAGAGGATTGAAAGTAGGCGCAATCATACGATATTTCCTCATTCGACCAAGCTCTGCCCGTGGATACATGATCGGAGCAATCAGACATACGTCTTATGTCCGTCATGGCCACTCTATTCCTAGTTCCCAAGGTATCACTCATAGCCTGGGTATTGGGCCTTTTACCTCATTGAACATCCCACCCAACCTGCAGACAGAGAAAATATATGGTCCCCACGGGGACCCATAATATAGTCCAGATGCATGCAGAAAGTAAACATGATATGCAAGCAAGAAATAAACATGATATGCAAGCATATATACAAATGATGCAAACATATAAATAAACAAAGAAACACCTAATAAAACGAAACAAACAAAGGCTAGGATCGACTCGCTAAGTACGGACCCGCAATAGGTCTAACGTCCCCAGCAGAGTCGCCAGCTGTCGCACGCTCGCGAAAAATGAACAGAGTCGCCACCAATATATTTATCCCATAAGGGAAAGGAATATCAGAAAACCTAACAAAGGGTAAGAACAAGTTCTTGCGACCACAGAATCTTGGTACGGGAGTCGGTTACGCAAGGGGAAGGTACTAGCACCCCTCGCGTCCATCGTATTCGATGGTATCCACCTATGTTTGTTTTTATCTAAAGGGTGTATCTAAAGTCTATGCCTATATGCGAATGAATGCAAAATGTAGGGAAAAGAAAGAATTGTACTCGCACGGGCCCTACCCCGCTGCCTACGTATCCTTTTTTGGAATCAGAGTTACCGTAGCTCGGCTCAAGATTTTCTGTTTGTTTTTGTGTTTTTTTAGTTGGGCGGAGTTAACGTTCGCGCTCTTGCATAAGGGATCGACCTACGATGCGGTCGAGCGGAAATAATAATTCCCTTAGGTGCCAACGAGGCAAAAGAAAGAGAAATGATTGGTTTGTGTCTTTTAGGGTAATTCCATGATGACAAAACCCAGGCTTCGCACCACTTCGTTACTTTGTTTTAAGTCTGAGCATTTATTAAGTATTTTTGATGTTTTTGGTTGGTGTTTTTTAAGGGAATTTATTTGTGACTTAGATCATACAAAAAAAGAGTTGTTAAATATTTAGAGAATGCACATCAAGGCCTACACCTCAATCGTTTCTCTAAATAGCGGTTAAGAAATACACCGAGGCCTACACCTCAATCGTTTCTCTCGCGCTAAGTAGAAAAGAAATACACCGGGGCCTACGCCCCAATCATTTCTTTCCTACTATGAAAAATAGTAGCGGTATGATCCTCGTCGATATTTATTAGATTTTTTAAGGTTGAAAAAGAAAAAGAAAATGAAGGGGGAGACTAACCTAATTAAGTCTAGCCTAATTGTTATTACTTTATGTACAAGGAGATACACCTAAAGTTAACATGGTAATGAAATAGATTCTAAAATGAGCATACAAATGAATTTAACAATGTAGGCAAAAAATATTGCCAAAAGCTAAGCAACAAAATCACACAAAAATTTTACGAAAATGACATGGAAAAGGTACGAAAGAAATAAAAGAAGTGATTCAAAATTAGTACTAAAATTAGTCTAAAAATACTACCATTTTTATGTGTTTTTTATGAAGGAAATTAAACGTCAAAATTAACCTAAAAAACTAAATGCTACTAAGCCTAAACTAGTATTTTTATGAGATTTTCATGAGGTTTCTAAGACTAAAATTAAACCTAAAATTGGCCAAAAAATAAAACAAGTTTTAAGGGTGATTATTTATTCTTTTATTGCTAAAAAAAGGGAAAGAAAAACTATGTTAACCTAGATTCTAATAAGAGAAAATATGTGCTCAGGGAGTTTAAAGTCAGAAATGGTGTATGGAAAGTAGAACACAGGGCCCAACTGATTGGTGGCCCAAGACAGATTTTTGTTTTAGATTATACACAAAAAAACGTGTGATGGGCCCTGATGGAGGTGTATGGTGCAATTCGTTGGCCCAAGGAATGATCTAGATTATCCAATTTTCAATTATTTTTATTATTGTTAATAAAATAAAAATAAAATAAGATAAAGAGGGGGAAGAAAACGGTTGCGTTTTGGTTTTAGGGTCAAATTTGTGACTATTCAGATATCCATTTTCAAACACAAACCCTTCTCTCTCTCTCGTTCTACTCTCGTATACGATTTCCGGCCAGCGGTTTCTGCCGCCGACCACCGCGAGCCATCCTCCGTGATTTTTTCTTACCTTAAATCAAAGCTTCCTTTTCACAGACCTAAACTCAATCTCGTTGAATCTATACGTTTAGAAAACCCTAGGTTTGAAACAAGCATGATTAACGTATATAGCGAAGAATTTTGCTACGAGACCTTAGGGGAAAGACTCAGGGGCGTCTACTCTATACGATGCTAACAAGAACGAGCGAAGAATATGAAGAAATGAAGACTCATAGATCTTACCTGAGGTGCGGATCGCGGTGGTATAACTGGCGAAATAAACGCGTGGGAAACTTCAATTCAGGTACGTCTCTCTTCTTTTCTGCTTACGCTATCTTCTTCTCCTTCTGATTCGTTTTCTTTTGGGATTTTTGTGCTTTCGTGATTATTGTGCGTTGAGTTCCGAGGTCGACGTGAGTTGAGAGTAGAGTGTTGAGGATGATGATGATCAAAGGCAATGAGGTTACGGTGAGGTGAGGATTGAAGGCCAAGCTCCACCATTCAGAGCTTCCATTGATGAAGCTCTGACAGCTATAGGTTCATGAGCTTTAGTGAGGTGAGATGAGAGATTGAGAGGAGTGCGGAGTGAACTAAGGGAGAAGGTGAAGATGAATGGAGTAGAATAAAAATGGCGTGAGTTAAAAATGGATGCTTGCGGTGAGAATGGAGAAAGTGGTGTCAGAATGGGGAAAGTGGCGTGAGAACCTGTGGTTGAAGGTGATGGATCAATTATATAGAGATGGGGGTTTGAGAATTTAGTTAGAGGTGTGTGGATGAGAGCCCTTGGATTAAGGTTTTCTGTTATGAGCAATGGAGGGTGAGGATTGGAATTGGTTATGAGGGTTAGAAGTTGGTTACATTCTGTAACAAAAGTCAGTTAGGTTGTTAGTTTGAAAACAAAGTTAGTAAGTTGTGAAAGAGTTAGTTTGGAAAATAGTTGAGGTGAAGGGAGTTAGTTATGTGGGTTGAGGAGATTGAGAGAAGTTAGTTACAGAGTTGGTTATTTCTGTTTTTCTCTCTTTTGATTTTCATCTGCTGATTCTGTTCTTAACCCTTTGCTAAACCTTTTTAATCGGAATGGTTGGTTTGATTATTGGATGTAGGTTTATATGTGGTCAGAACTCGTGCAGTAAGTTTTGCGGAGCCGTTGAACTGCAATGGTGCCTATGAAGATATTGGGAAGGAGGAACTGTCATGATGTTAGCGAGAATTCTGTCTCTGAGTTCGTGTCGAATGCGTATGGCCTTTGAGTTTGCATAAGCTAGGGTATGAT
Organism: Vicia villosa; assembly: GCF_029867415.1. Classification (NCBI taxonomy): domain Eukaryota; kingdom Viridiplantae; phylum Streptophyta; class Magnoliopsida; order Fabales; family Fabaceae; genus Vicia; species Vicia villosa. Next base: position 373,432 of record NW_026705714.1, on the reverse strand, counting down.
GCACTTTGTTTTGAATATTGAGGTGATTATATATGTACATGATGAACTGAATAAATTTGCAGTTTGATATGTATTGGACTGCCCCTTTGAACTTGTTCTTTTATGCAGGACTGTTTTTGTTTACAGTAGGTATTGGCACTGTTTTGTTCTTTGGACTGATGCTTCAATTGTGTTTTGTAGGAATGTATGTTGGAGTTTTGAATGAAGGTCTGAATGCAGTATGTAGTTTGTATGGTGTTATGAATTTATGGTTTATGGCTGCCGTTTATTATTTTTTAAAAAGAATGTATGTGACTGTTTTGGTTTGGTTTTTGAATTGTATGGTTGGAATTGAGTTAGGTTCTGTTGAAGTTAGGATGAATTGGTTTGAAAATGATACGAAATGGGACTGTTTTGGTTTAGTTTGTGGAACTGTTTTGAATGAAGATAGTTGTGTGATATGGTTTGAATGTGTTGGTGTATGTGATTGATGAATTGATACATGAATGCATTGTGTTTGTGTACATTGAACCTGTGGTTTTCTTCCTTTTGTTATAGTTTTGCAACGCACTGTACTAGGCTGCTGGTAGCTTGATGATTTATGGCATGTTTTGAATCATGAATGTAGTCAAATTGAATGCTGGATGATACTGTAGGTTGAAATGTACATGTGGAACTGAATGGTATGGTTTGAAGGCTATTTTTCTGTGATGTTACAGTTATGGTTGGTTTGGCTTGAATGGTGATTCTGGTTTTGTTTATTGTGCAGGTTCTTGGGATGACATGATGCTGATACTTGAAGGCAAAGAGTATCATAGCCATTGGAAGCACATGGTTGAAGATGAGAATTGGATGTATATAGTTAAAGTGACAACCATAGGATTTAGAGGTTTTGGCAACATTGGATTAGGACCCGAAACATGTTTTCCTTTGTATTTCTTTTATGTAGTATATGGAATTTGTAATGGATTTGATTTGGAACATGAAATATGTAATGCCTTTTTTGGTAATGAAAGTTGTATGAAGTGTATGAATGTTTAAGTATATATGGACTTTGGATCCTTTAAATGTGTAGATTTTGAATGAATGAATGGTGAACTTGTATGATACAAACCATCTTCGACATGCACCTTGAATCGTATTCATATGAAATCTCGATCAGAACTCATATGCGCACTCCTTAAATCCCACCCTTGCGCGCATCTCCATTTTGATAAATTGAAACAAACTTGACCTCATGCCATTACTTGAATCCGAAGTTCGAGTTTACTCGTATTTTGAAACGAAACACCTGATAAGCGCACCTCTTTAACTTTGATGGAGTCAACCCTTTTTCAATTGTATCATGATGTATGCCTTATAACTCACACAAGCCAAAATATCGAATTGATTACCAATACTCCTCTTGTTCGACCAAAATTCCTTTTTAATTGTTGGATATAACCTCAGATGAAAATCAAGTTCGAAATATCGCAGAAAAGATATTCAGGATAGCCCTAAGACCAAACTCGTACATAAGGGATTGAAATCCTGATTCCACAGTTCCATGTTCAAATAAGAACCAGATGAACCAGTCTATGTACACCTCCAAACATTATGAAACCTTAACAATTCAAGATCCTTGATCCCATGTCAATTTATTGATTAATGATGCATGATGTGTTAGATGACCTAATGGAAAGATGTAGATGAATTCAAAGCGTAAGTGTGGACCTCCGATTTTTTTTAATACCGGGCCATACCTCTGATCTGTAGAGATACGTGAACTGACTCTTTTTTGTCGCTTAATGCTTTCGCATTTTGAAAATTCACAGAGTCGCCACCGACCTTTTATTTTATCCAATTAAGGAAAGGTTTATAAAAGAAACAGAAAAAAGACCTTTAAGAAATTCTGGGTAAGGGGGTAGGTTATACAAAGGGAAGGTATTAGCACCCTTTGTATCCATGGTTATCCATGGGCTCTTAAGTTTGCTTAGCTCACTTGTTTTTCGATCACTTTTCAATTGCTCTGAAATTGCTCATATGTGGTTTCAAATACCTTTGTAATTTGAATTTTGTAATGATCCGTGTGTGAATGTATACAAAATGCTTGTTTATCTTTCGAAAGATGTTTTGAAAAGAACGTTAACTTTGTAATAACCCGTGTTTGGATGTATACAAAGTATTGTCTTTTTTTGAAAGTTTTGAAAAATCAACATTGTATGAGAATTTTGTTTGTTTTGATTTGAGCAAGCAAACTAGGAGGTCTACCCTGAGTTGTAAGGTCTTTATCCTATTTCCTTTAAAAATCTATCCTTTCACTGGATATAAAAGCAAGGTTCGATTTTGTACTCAAAACAGTAGAATTTGACTTTGATTTTGAAAGAATGAGAAAGGATTACCTGAAGAGGTGCAAGTGTGATTGTGATTGGATTCAGATATTTATCTTTGAAGTTAGTGATCTAACGGTTCAATTTTATCTTTGACATACACGCAGTTTATATTTGCGGGAAATTAAAGTGCGGAAATGTAAAGTGCGGAAAGTAAATCTACGCTATTACATCGATTGTGCAGGAAATGTAAACTAGCCTATTTACATGAATTTGACATCCTATACATTTATCTAGGAATTTAAATTGCAAGAAAAATAAAAGGCATGTTTTTGGATTTTTATGATTTATTTTAATTATAATTAATGCACGATTAATTAAATTAAAATGAAGAAAAATGATGAAAATAGATTAAAACCTAGAAATTAAGTTTAAAATATGTACAAAATATTTGTTAATTAATTTTAAAACAAAACTAATTTTTTTGGAATTTTTGAAATTGATTGGAAATTGATTAAGCTAATTAATACATAATTATACAAATAATTATACAAATAATTAAAACTTAAAAAGAAAATTATTCAAAATATGTACAAAATTAGTTTATAATATATAAAAAATATTTAATATAAAGAACAATTTTTTTTATGATTTTTTGATTGGTTAGAATAATTAAAAAGCCAATATATAAATATATACTAATTAATTATGCAAAATATTGAAATTATGAAGAAAAATAAAATATTTTTATTTCAGAAAATAATATATTATTTTAGAAGTCTAAAAATATTTTTTGTGTATTTTTTGGATTTTTAAAACTATTTTTAATTAATTTAACAAAGAAATTAAAATAAAATAGAAATGTAAAAAGAAAATAAAAGGATACTGATCCTGTGTGGTTTGATTGAGGGAGTATGGTATGCACGCATGATCTGGTGCGTTGGATGAGCCATTAAATGAAATCAGGTGGTCCAGAAATTGAGGCACATGGCTTACGTTACACCTGCAAGGCACAGAATTAGAGAAAATTCAAAAAAGTACGCGCGCGCTTCTGAACCAATGAGGTGGAGACACCTCATCGTCTTCAACCTCTCGCCAGGGGTTTCAACAGCGCTTTTGTAAAAAAACGCTATAATAAGTGAACCCTAAATCTGCAAAATAACGAATAGGGGTAAACAAGCAAATAAATTTGGCGCAATGGTACCATTTGATTCGTCTTGTTACGCTGAACTTAACCATGTCCTTAATTTTGCTTAATTTTGGCCCTAATGAAGAACCCTAATTTTGAACTAAGCAAACCCTAAAATGGTATATGCTACAAACAGCCATTAAAGTCCAATTGAAGCTCCAGAAACGACCAGAGCTTCAAACCAAACACAATTATGCATCTACATCTTGTTAAATATGCGTGAGTTATGAGATATAAGTTGGTTTTAGTTTGAACAAACCGTGGCTTTATATAGCTCGATTCAGTGAAGTTTAGGACTTGGAAATGATTGGAATTGTTTCAGTGTAGCTCAGAGATGATGTTTGAATGTTTATTTTATATTGAAATGGACTGAAACTTAAAATTCGAATTTCAAGTTTCTTTGAAAATTACAAGTGGTTACAAGTATGCTATATGCTTATGGATGCTTCTGAACTCGTCTCTCTTTTGTTGCTGAACTAAGATAGCTTATTTATAAGCCATGTGTGCTTAGAATTGAAGCTAATATGTGCCTTAGTTGCCTTTGTTGAAACTTTGGTTTTTTAATATTAAAAACCTTTGAAAAATTGACCAAGTCTTGCTCTCCTTCAATGCACCTGCCTTGCCCTTCAATTCTCTGCAGAAGATGAAGATTCCTTAGGGGTGAGTCATGCTTGGAAGTTAAGCTACCATTATCCGTGCATTTTCCTTTTAATTTTAATCTTAAAGTAAGATAAAATCATGCAAAAAATGGATAAAAAAGGTATGGGCTTAGTCTTGGTCGTGGGAGGCCCATATCATCATGGAAATGATGTTTGAATGCTGAAAACTTGGCCCCATTTGGAAAAAATGCCATTTTGAACAATGTTGGTTTCATGCATTTTCCAAAATTTAGCCAACTTCAACAAGGTGTAAATCCTTCAATTTTTGTCATATGAAGGAGATCTTGCACTTTTTGGAAACCTCAAAGAGTCCTCTAACCAATGCCTTTGGTCTCATGTCAAAATGATTTTTGATGCTCCTTGTGTGTCCTTTTGAAAAAAGTGTCTTTTTGTTGACTTTGAAAATGACCTGTATTGTCTTTGGTCATATTTTTCAAATGGTGAATCCAATGACCATGGGATCAATGGCATTTGAAAGATAATTGAATTTCCTTCAAAACAAGCTTTGGTTTGAATTTTTTGGATGAAGGATGAGAGAGTTATGATCAGTCAAAGTTGAGTTGACTTTTCAGGCAAAAACCCTAATTTTGAATCTTAGGGTTTTGTTGATTTTTGATCTTTCCTTGATGAATTATGATCATCCAATGATCAAATGATGAATCCTTTGACAAAATATGGACTTTGACAAAAAATTTCATTTTTGACTGTCTGTTGACTTTTTTGGTCAAACGGGTCGTCTGTTGACTGTTTGAGCTGCTGACGGTGCGTCTGAGTGAATTGAAGTTTGAAAATTTGTATGATGGTACTTTGAGATATATGGATGTGTATGAAATCCATTTGAGCTCTCAAAAACTTGTTGCTCCTGTAAAAACAAGAAAAACCCTGATTAGGGACTGTTTGTGTAGGAGACAGTTAAGCGTACCTGATTTTTGCGCAGTGTTGAGTCTCTGCTAATCGCGTGATATTCAGAAGACTTCTAGAACAAAAATCTTGGAATTTTGAATTGTGAAAGATTGATTTGATTGATGGTACAAAACACTGAGAATTGTACTGCCAGCAGTTTGGCTGTCAACTGACTGTTCAGGTATTGATGTAGCAGTTAGAGTGAAAAATCAATAGTCAAAGTTAATTTTCTTTTTTTGTTGTTTTTGTTTTATGTGAAAAATGAAAGTTTATTTACATGACTTGTTAGAAAAACACAGACATAATAAATAACTAATATTTACGGTATGCGGGCAAAATTACCGATAATAACCCTGAAAATCATTTAATGCACAGAAAAATGAATATTTGACTGGCAGAAAACACACAAAATATTATCTTAGTAATTAAGCAATATTATGATAAATAGTACAACATTTAATACTGACAGTACAAATATCACATACTATATTGAACAGTACGACGAATAAACGGTACATTTAAGAAATAAGAAATACGGCAAATTTTAAGAACGACGATTAATGACCCATGCTATGAACAATAACATGTAGATGATTGGGAGTGCAACCATTGCAGGTCCACACTCTTCAGGACTATGCAGGCAGAAGAAAGTCATGATCACCGTAGCAATGGTGATGACTGTAAGAAACAGTGTCTCTATCCACTTTGCCATTCTTGTCAGGGAAGAAGAGAAAATAGATATGAGATAGGAATTTGAAAGATGAGTTGGAATTTGATGTGAGATTTTATGGAAGAAAATGAGAGGTATTTATAGAATGGAAAGAAGGAAAGAGACGTTGGGGAATGATGTGATTCCGTACAAAAGGAAAATTTGAGTGGAAGTAAGATTTGAAAGAAAGTGTATGATAGTGTTGGAAAAAAGAGAGATTTGATTTTTGAAAAAGAGATTTGAAAAGATTTTTGCAAATAATGGAATATAGTACAAAAATTAGTGGGAAACAAAAGATAATAATAATCTACTTGTTACCAGTACAGTCTGAGTTTCCTGATTCTGCGCCTGCAAAAAGATTTAACTCTGTACCAATTGTGTCAGTACCATTTATCTGTAAATAAATAAATAGCATGTGTGAAGTAATAAACAGTATTTGGTGTTTGCGTAAGAATAAATTCAACTGCAAGCCAAATTACTGTATAAGAAAAATTCTAAAAACTAAGTATTTCATATGTCAGGATATTTGTTGAAATAAAAATCCATGATTATATGAGACCCTTAATTTTCAGATTGGAGTTTTCTTGAAAAATATGTGGGCAAATTTTGGGGTATAACACCGTTCATCTGGGGCAGTCAAGTCGAGATTCAAATAATCTCTCAAAGACGCTGAACATCCAGAGAGCAAGTGATGAAATAATTGAAGACATAGGGGCAATGGAAAAATTTGAAATCTCCGGGAATCTGCCCCACAGAGTTGTTTTCACAATACATCCCCACGGAGTAATCCTCGAGGAGTTATCTTCAAATATTCTCTTCCCAACATAATCTTGGTTCCCCAACGAAGTTTACATCTCTGACGCTTCTGGTTCTCCGATACAATCTTCTTCTCCAGCATGGTTTATTCAAACTTACTATCTCCAATAAGGTTGGCACTCGCAGCATGAAATTTAGTCAGATAGTACATCAGAAGGTTATCCATCTCTCTTATCCCCAGTCAGGGCACATCAAGATCAAAAACTTCAAATTACTTTCATCCCCAAGCGGTAATAAAAAATCCTCAGTTGAGTATCCTTTCACACAAGGAAGGAATCCCCAACAAGGTCATTCTAAGATCATGGTGAAGAAGCATTGTCATCATCTCCCTCAACGATCAGGGATTTATTTTCCCAACCAAAAATTTCTGTACGGAGTTTGCAATACGCTTCAACTACATACATCATATATTCATACATCGCACATAACACATGCATAACATACAAAGGACTCATTACATAACACATTACATGCATCATGACATTGCATAACAAAATAACTGTACCTTTTCAGGTTACTTCACAATCGAATATCATTCTTCAAGTACAGTACAGGGACAATCAAGACAAGGACTTAATCCTGGCACTCATTCATGGCAATGGAGCCTCTGACAATGGAGTCACAGTTTATCATGACAATGGGGTCAAAATGATCACGGCAAGGGAGCCACCGACAATGGAGTCATCAATCAATCATGACAATGGAGTCAAAATGATTGCGGCAATAGAGCCACCGACAATGGAGTCACAAATTGATCATGACAATGGAGTAAAAATGATCACGGCAAGGGAGCCACCGACAATGGAGTCATCAATCGATCATGACAATGGAGTCAAAATGATTGCGGCAATAGAGCCACCGACAATGGAGTCACAAATTGATCATGACAAGGGAGTCAAAATGATCACGGCAATGGAGCCACCGACAATGGAGTCACAAATTGATCATGACAATGGAGTAAAAATGATCACGGCAAGGGAGCCACCGACAATGGAGTCATCAATCGATCATGACAATGGAGTTAAAATGATTGCGGCAATAGAGCCACCGACAACGGAGTCATCATTCGATCATGACAATGGAGTCAAAATGATTACGGAAATGGAGCCACTGGCAATGGAGCCACCAATATAGTCCCAATTCTTGGTAATAATAGGTGGTCAAGACAATGGAGTCAACAATCTAATCTTAATACTTCGGCAATGAAGCCAACAATTCAAGTTAGAAGCAATTCAGAAAAGATTGAGGATAAGCAAGTCCGATACAACCTAACGAACGGTTCGTTTTGATGTTCTCATCTACTCATCATCTTCAGATACAGTCTAACGTACGACTACACTCTGGACTTCATACTTTCAAAAGACCTGTGGCATCTTTAAGCCCACCTCCGACAGCACAAGGTCAATCCAACTAGTGGCATCTTTAGGCCCATCCAAATCATCAGAAACACTTGTCCCTGCATCAGCAAGGGCAAATTTATGGGTATTCTAGTGTTCAATCCTCTTCCACCTTCAGATTCCGATAGGCACACAGGCCAATCTGCATCCTCAGGTTTAAGAAGATTGAACAGGGGCAGCTGTCATACCCCAAAATTTGCCCACGCTTTTCAAAAAAATTTCAAAGTTATTTCAAAATTGAATTTTTATAAAATCTTGGATTCATTTACATTGACATCCTGGATTTTATAAATATTCGATTTAAAGTCTATTTTAAAATATAATAATATACTCTTAAATTATTTATATTTTAATAAATAGCAAAATGTTGGCCGATGCTTCATGCACTTTCAATTGGCTTTTTATTTCAAATAAATAATATAGCACAATTGGTAAGGAAGTAAGTTTGCAAGTATAAGTTCTCGGGTTCGAATCCCACTTCTAACACATTTTCTTTTTATTTGTTTCTAACTATAGATTTAATTTAATTTTTCATTTATATTAAAATAATAAAATCACAAAAAAAAAATAAGTTTTTCTTTTTAATCATTTAATTTTAATTCTCGTTTTTTAATATTCATTTTTTTTACTTATATTTAAAATAAATTAAAAAAAACCTTTTTTTAATATTTAAATATTATTTTCGTAATTATTATTTATTAAAAAAAATAAAAAAATATTTTTTTCTTTATTCATATTTTATTCACAAAAAATCCTAAAAAATCATAAAATATTTTAAAAAATCTAAATCTCTTTTTATTTATTTTATTTTTACTCAGAGTATATTTTTGTTTTTTCTATCACTTTCTTTTATTTTTTTATTTAGTGTTAATATTATTATTACTACTATTATAATTATTAAAAACAAAACAATTGTGTTATTATTCTAGACCTAAAGATATCACGATAAAAGGACAACAGCTTCAAAGAAGAGGGGACCCGATTTTTCTAATGAGTATCACGTACAAACTTTCGAAAACCTTCACCTCTAATTTCATCACTAACATCCATCACAAATTCAAAACCTCACCATTACAACAACCTGTGAAATGCAAAGCAACATAATTTCTGTAAAATCTAACAGATCGAAAAATTGTTGTGTGGTTGTCTTTGTAGGAAAAGGAATAAAAACTGAAGAAGAAAGAAGAAAAACCAGATCGAAAGAAAATAGATTCAGAAGCAATCATAAGAAATTATTTACAATACACCTAATCTTATCTCTGCTTCTCACTAGCCATTAAAAGATTGATTATGTTATTGCCTTTGTTTACAGGGAAAAGGAAGAAGAACAGTAAGTTGCGATCACCACCGGATCCGGCCGCTCGATCCACCGCGCCGTCACCACTACAATCAACACGGGGCTGCAAACACCGAACCGGACCACTCATCACAGCTGCAGCCGCTGCCTCCTTCGCGAGCGAAACACACACAGTCGGTGCTCCCTCAGCCACTGTCAAGTCGCGACAGTGCCCCCACAACATCGTCGATCAGGCACAACACCGGCGATCTCCTCCGGATCCTGCGAACGACTCCCTTCCGACCAGATCCAGCCACCACCGAGTTCATTCACTCACGCTTCGATCCGGTAACCTCGATCTATTTGATTCACATATGCCTTCATCTTGTTGTTTGATTGTTTATGGCTTTATAAAAAAAAAGTTTGAGTTCATGTAAAGAAAGAGAGAGAGGATCGAGTCTTTTGTTGGAGGAAGAAGAAAGGTCAAAGTTTTTGCTATTTAATTATTTTTACTCGTTTAATCAATTAATTTATTTTAAAAAAATATAAATAAATATAAAAAGAAACTAATTAGAGATTAAAGGGGGGAGTACGGTTGACTCATGACTTTCTCCCCCATTTTTGTCTATTCTCATATTTCAATTTATATATTATTACTAACATTTTTTTGTTTTTGATTTTGAGGAGCCACTTTGAACTATTGGACTATTACAGACATTTGCAACTTAATTAGTATTTTTTGTATATATTATTGTTTTTATTTCTGTTTTAATTTTCGCTTGGGTTGTAATAATTAATTTAGTTTTATCCCTATCGGTTAAGTTTGTAACCCCCTTCCCGAAGCCCTGTAATAGTTAGGACTCTATTTTTCTGCTCTTTATTTTCCTGCAATATTTATCTGCGTGTGATAGTAAAGTAGGGCGTGAAAAGACATAAAAATTAATCGTAGATCACTAACTAAGATTAAATATTCGAATCCAACACACATGCATGGTGCACACACTCACCCTTAGGGTACGCCCCTCTCTGGTTGCCTTCGAATATAAGGTCGCGTCCCTCAAAATATAGAGGTACCCATTAGCAAAGGTCCCTCGATATAAAAATCGTCACTAAGTCCCTCGATGACCCTCGATTGTCGCCTACGAAAAAGTGACGATCGTCCCTTCGAAATTGCTAAAGGTACCTCTACTTGTTGCCTTCAACGACCTCGGTGACCCTTCGATTGTCCCGCACGTCCAATATAAACAAGGATTTCCTACTTCTATATAGTATGGATAATCCTAGGAACTTTAAAAGGTATAGAAAAAGACCAACTATTTAGGGTAGTGCTCTTAATATGCCTAGCTCAATTAAAAAACATCTTTTCAATACTATTTCAAAAACTTAGGCTACACATTTACGCTAAAGTCCTTATGCCTCTTTTCAACTCAAAACAAACAAACAAACATGAGCTAAGCAAATTAAGAGCCCGTAGATAACTACGGATGAAAAGGGTGCTTACACCTTCCCTTTCCATAACTTACCCCCCGAGTCCGTTTTCTCTTTAAAAGGTCTTTTTCTGTACTTTTTACCTTTCCTAAAATTGGACAAAATAAAAGTCGGTGGCGACTCATGCTCACCGCAACATAGTTGCATATTAAAAATAAAAGTCAGTTCACCGAGTTACATGGACCGAACTGGTTTATTGGGCCACGGATCATGTCATTGGGCCAGCCAATTGGGTCAAGGTTGGACCGGGTCAGAACCGACCCGGATCCTGTTCATCATCTCCCCCAAATCTCCAGCCTTACGCAGCCGCCTCCAACCATTATCAAACAAACCCAGGCCCAAAATCCTGAACAATCTCAAATCAATGAACGAAAATAAAATCAAATCAAATATATTGAATCAAATATTTACAAACGAGATCATATTACAAATCAATTCACGTAAATCTTTTCTGAATCAATCTAAGACCTAATAAACTAATTGAATCTACATCAGTAACGCAAATCTAATCTAAACATTCCTAAATTAAAACATAACCTAAATTAAAACTAAACCTAATGATATAAAAGGAGGGGCTGGAAACAAAAACGAGGGCGGCGAACTCGAACCAGCCTTGGTACCTGCAAGGAGAGAGAACAGAAGGGATTAACACGAGGGAGGGAGCATACACGTTCAGAAATCAAGAATAAAGGTAACCCTAATTGCATAGCTTTTAATTTGATGCTTCAAATCTTGTTTGTATGAGGGTTTTGGTTTGCTTTGGATATGAATTTGGGGTTAGGGTTCGGTTAGGGTTCTTGATCCACTTAAAATTGAGGGTTCTGGGTTGAAGGTGATGAGGATTAGGGTCGGGGAGGATGAAGATCATAAGATCTTCATGGGTTTTTTTGGGCTGAGGTGGTGGTTGGGGGTGGATGTCACGGTGGTATGGGGTGGTTTCCTGGGTTTTTGGTTGAAGATGAAAGGGAAATATGAGAGAATGAAAGAGAGAGGACGAGTCAAGAGAGAGAAAAGAGGAGAGAAAATGAGAGAGGGAATTAGATGGAAGAGGAATAGATGCGTTTGGGGGCGTGAGGATGATGACAAGTGGCCCTCCCATGGCCACTTGTCTGCGCTACTGACCATGATTCAGTGCGCCATCCTTACTGTGATCCTTAGTCTTAAACACATGCAGGCCGTTGATGATACTATGAGTAGATCCTGGCCTTACACGAACCTGAGTGTCTACCAAGCTCCTCAGTTTCACCCACACCGGATCAAACAGGCTTGAAATCTTAATGGGCCCAACTAATTACTATTCCAACCCCCTCACGTTACTATCTCTTTAACAATTTACACCCCCACTCAACATAAAAAATAAAGGCTTAAGTAATTAATTTTGTAAAAAAAACTTTAATTGTTTAATTGTTTGTTTTTTTCTTTCGAAAATTTGTTTAATTCTCTTCTCGACCCGACTAAATCTATTAGTCGCATTAGACAAGAGGTAAAATTACAAAATTAAAACACATCTCATTTGCTGCCCGCGACGATCGAATCTATCGGTCAGAGTAACTAGCAAAACCCCATTAATCTGTTAGTTATAATGATCAAATCTATTGATTATCGCATCTAACGGTGACATATTAAATCAGGGTTATACGCCCAAAATATTCAAAACACACTAAACCACGACACTACAGATTTTCATCTCTTCGACACTGCGATGTTCAAAACTACGATAAGGTAATTCAGAATACCTTCGAACTTCGCATTTCAAAAACTACGATAGGCCATTTAAAAAGCCTTCAAACAACCTCATACTAATTCAAAGGCGTACAACCCTGTGCCCGAACTACGTTGACTCTGATTCTCCCTAAGGAGATACGTAGGCACTTGGATAACCAAGGCGAGTCCCCTTCCCTAAAACCTCCATTCTGTTCAAATCTCACTTTTCGCCCTTTTCATTTCCATAGCTATTAACCTCTATAATTTTTCCATAAACCTTCATCTTAGATTAAACCTTAGGAAAGGGTTGAGGGTGCCTAACACCTTCCCTCGACCTGATTATAATAACTTACCCCGAATCTCTTAACTGCGTAAGGTTTCCTATTCGCCTTGTTAGAATAGGTGGCGACTCTAAAAGCTTAATTTTAGGGCAGGTTGCTAAAGTGACCACCCAAATTTTTCCTATGAAAACAACCAACTACAACAAGCTACGGGACCTTCAGGTTTCCAAAAAGTAGGGGTAGCTGCTCCTAAAAAGTCTAACTTGGAACTTATAATGGAAAACTTTGTAATAACGCAAACATGTCAAAACAATGAATTTATAAATCAAAACCTCTACACTAATGAGGTGCTTAGGCAATTGACCACCAAAGTGGAAAATATTGATACCCATAACAAAATGTTGGAGATTTGAATCTCTAAAGTTGCACAACGACAAGCTTCCTTTTCTGTTCCTCAATGGTCATTTCTGGGGCAACCCGAGTAAAATCCTAAGGGACAAATGAATATGGTGACAACAAGAAATGGTAAGAATTTGGCTGCTCCCAAAGAAAAGGGGAGAGAAAGAGAAAAAGAGAAAGAAAAAGAGGTTGAGGGTAGTTCTAGTAAAGATAATGAGGAATTTTAGGTTAATGAACCGACACCACCTGGAAAGGAAGGTGTTAAAGAAGTCGAGAAGGAGGCATCTTATGTAGCCCCCACTCCTTACAAACCACCTATCCCTTTTCCGCAAAAATTTGTGAAGGTCAAGGTAGATGCTTAATTCAAAAAGTTTGTAGAACTCCTTAAAAATATCCACATCAAAATGGATTTTACCGAGTTATTGTCCTTAATGCCCACTTATGCCAAGTTTTTAAAAGAATTCCTCTCCAACAAAATAAAATTTAAGGATCATGAATTGGTGGCTATGATTGTTGATAGCAGTGTTGTGATTAGAAACATGCTTCCCAAAAAGTTAAAATATACGGGAAGTTTCTCTATTCTTTTCCAAATAGGAACCATGAACTTTGAAAGAGCTTTGTATGATTTAGGTGATAGTGTCAGCTTAATGCCCCTATATGTGTGTAAGAAATTAGACATGAGGGAAATGAAACCGAAATATATCTCACTGTAGCTTGTAGACAGGTCGGTTAAGTATCTCGTTGATGTGTTAGAGGATGTTCTTGTGAGAATAGGTGAGTTCTATATTCATGTTGACTTTGTTATCATAGAGATCGAAGAGGATTCTCAAATCCTGATACTTATAGGAAGGCCCTTCTTAGATATGGTTGGGGCCATCATTGAGGTTAAAAGGGGAAAGTTAAATTTTGAGGTTGGTGAGGAAAGGATTGAGTTCAAACTAGCAAAACTCATGAGAAGTCCCTCTTTTAGGGACTATTGTTGTTTGGTCGATGTCATCGACGCTTGTGTCCAAGAGAGCGCATTTGAGCCTCCCTCGTCCGAAAAGATGGAGGTACGCTTGTTTGAAAGCGTGAAGAGTCATAAAAATCCAAATGCTAATAAGTAATTAATGGACCATGGTCCCATTTCCCATAGCCTTGAAGCGCTTATGAAACCAAGCAATGAACCTAAATCTCAAAAACCCCAACTTGAGCTAAAACAACTCCGTCAAACCCTTAGGTATGAATTCTTAGATAGGGACTCTACTAAGCATGTGAAAGTGAATGTGATTCTTGGAGAATTCGAGACCGCGAAACTCCTTATTGCTCTTAAGAAATACCCTAAAGCCATAAGATATACCATAGACTACTTGAAAGGGATCGGCCTCTATGTTTGCATACATAAGATCATGTTGCAGGATGACTATAAACCCTCTAGAGAACATTAAAGGAGGCTGAATCCTAACATGAAATAAGTGGTTAAAAAGGAAGTGCTTAAACTCTTGGAGGAGGGATAATTTATCCCATCTCCGATAGTAAATGGGTGAGTCTTGTTCAGGTAGTATCCAAGAAAGGGTGAATGATAGGTATTAAATAGAAGTGAAAAGGGAGAACAAGTGGCCACTAGAACACTAACGGGTGTTTACGGTGATTTCCGGTAAACAACCGCTAGTCTTCCAAACTATAATAAATATGATTTGGTTACTCGTAGGATCGACTAGATTGATCCTAGGACATAGTCAAATAGGTTGTTATTCATGATAGTTTGAATTATGTCTATGATTGGTGTGTCTCGAAATAAGAAATGCTTAACCAAATAAATAAAGATTAGCAATCACCTTGTTATACACGTAAATATAACACTAGCGAAAGTTAGAGATAAAACATAAGACAAAACTTGTAAAAGTGCGATAATCTTAAAGTGCAGAAAAGTTAAGTATTTTGAAGATAAATGACATGAAAATAAAGAGTGCAGTAATGTAAATGACAGAAAATACAAGAAAGCATAACAATATCGAAATATACTTGAATAAAGGAAAATACACATGTATTTAAATTGGTGTTGGTGTCATACGTACATTTCTCAGCGAACTCTTTCTCTTAACACTTGATACTTGAGCAATATGTGAGTGATTTGTACAAAATGAACACCCGGAATCCTAACATTAAGACCCTTATTTATACTAATTTCGACCCTAACGGTCCTAGACTAATCTAATGCCACGTTGCCTATAGAAAATCCAGGGATGCCATCTGTCTTCGTGCGGTTACATAAACTGTTTCGAAATTCAAATCATCCCGCCTGAATCCTCCTTCGACGCGTGGCAACATAGTTATAATCGAGAACGCCACGAAAACACGCTAAGCTTCAGTACTTCGCATATTTCGCAAAAACATCTAAGTCCCAAAGACTATTCTTCTCAAATTTAGCTTCGGTGCTCACTATCTTTGTCTCAACTTAAACATCATTCTCGAAGCATGGCTATCAGTAGCCATTCCCTATCTTCAAAGATGGTCATCAGTAACCACCTCCTTCGCATTTCAGACCTTCGAAGGACATTTCTTCCTAAACGAAATCTTTAGCTAACAAATTGCCCCCAATAAATGCCTGTTTCGAAAAACAAGAGAAATAGGCGTTTCTTGCTGTAACAAGATTTCGTTTTAGAGTTCCAAGATCATTGACTGACGTCGTAATCATTTATGACTCTGTTTCCAAAACGTCTTGTCATTTTCAAAGATGTCTACTCATAACGTACATTCCCACGTTCTGGTCTTACTTCCTGATCATTACTCTTATATACTTGGAGTAAAGCTAATAACTATTCGACCGCCGTTGGATGAAATCAACGCCTGCCGCGTGTCTCTTGGCTTTTACCCAAAAGATTTGAAAGGGTTTCCGTTAAAACTTTAAATACCGAAACTTTAACCTTCACATAACTTTCACCTCTTATTTCCTTATTCCTCCATAGAAAAGAACACTCCTGATTATATTCAAACCCATTCCAAAAAATCAAACTTACTCATGGCGTCTTCCTCAAATGTTCTTCAACCAACTTTGAAACTTCAACAATCTACACAGATGGGGGATCAAGAGTGCATACCAAACCCAAATTCTGCGGAAGTACGTGCCATTTACGCCTCTCAGGTAATCATTCCTTTTGAACTTTCTGGGAAAACTCATGCTTTCATGGGTCCTTTACCAGGAGAAACTAACCCTTCTCTGAATAAATTCTTTCATGCTTATTATAAAACTAGGCCGTTAGTTAGCAAGAACAAAATAGATGAAGATGGCCGTCCTATTTCAGCAAATCCTGATGATACGGAAAACACTTCGACCAAAAACCCTTCAGCCCTAGAGAAAATTAGGTTAAACTATGTAACCAATTTTGTGAAAGTTTTTAGGTCAATTCCCTTAGCAAAAGACCTTGAACTATACTATGCCTGGTTGGCAAGAGTAGAGAAACACAAGGCTTCTTTCTGGCAAGAACTGGGCATTTATGATTTAGTCCAACTGTCCAAGACTGGTTTAGAATACAACCAAACCATATTAGTTGCGTCAGTTTATTTCTGGATGCTTCCCATAACACTTTCCATCTTCCATGTGGAATGATCACCCCCACGCTTTTCGACATAGCTGCCATTACGGGGCTTCGACCAACCGGAGAACCTTTCGACCCCAACGTCATGGATACTGATACTATTAACTTCAATGAAGCAACTGTTACTTATACTGCATTCATTCAAAAGTATCATGACGAAAATAATGAAGTAGTCTCAGACGAAGAGCACATTGCTTTCTTAGCCTTATGGCTTTCGAGGTGCGTCTTCTGTTCTAGGTCCATACAAGTGGCAAAAAGATATCTCTGTATGGCTAATCAACTCCATGCTGGAACAAAACTAAACCTGAGCCAGTTAATTCTAGGGTTTCTCTATGAGAACCTAGGTGAAGCAACAGACCTTGTAAAGAATTATAAAACAGGTTCTTTGCTTTTCGCTGGCCCCTTATGGCTGCTCCAACTGTGGCTCAATGCTACTTTCGAGGCTCAACTCCCATTTCGAGGTGTTGTGAACGAAGAAGATCCAGATATTAAAAATCGAACTGTAGAAGGAACCAGGTTGGCTTCGCTAACCCCAAAAGAAGAGACTGGTAAACTTCGCGAGCACTTTCTAGCATATGTCATGATGTTTGCTCGGTGTCATCAATTCAGCCCTTCGATGGCTCCGTTCGTAAACAGGACAGTGGGTCCCGAATGGTTCACTCGAAAGTTTCCACCAACATCTCAAGATCAAAAGACTGAATCTATGACTATTTGGGGAGCTTTCCTTACCCCAAGGTTATTCTATCACCGTCTTCGCCCCTCCAAAAGCCAATATGTTCTCCTTTGCTACCAACCAAATCTGGTATCAAGGCAATTTGGATTGGTTCAAGTAAAACCCAATTGTCTGTACGAGAAAAGGAACCACATGTGTTTACACACTTTACATCTGACTGAAGAAGAATGTGAGTCAAAAATTGCCAGATATGCTGGTGTGACCAATCTTTCACCTATCCCTTTCGATCCCGCATTTTACTCTACTCCGGATTTTCAACAATGGTGGACGGACTATTACACCACGCAAATCTTTGACGTTGAGAGCCTTACTCGCGAACTAACTGAAGCTTTTGCTGATGTGCAGGAAAAATTTCAAAAAGGTACTTCGACTCATATTAAAGAAATACAAGCCTTTCAAAAGTTCTTTGAAACCATTTACAGGCCTGATGATCTTAGTCGGACCGTTCGTGAGGCTGCAGTCACTTTGCGCGAAAAGTTTTCTGCTAGACTGGATAAGTTGAAACTGCCCTCGTCTGTTCGACCAGAACTACGTTATGAAGTGGCTTTCAAACTTAATCCTCCAAAATTCCCTTCACTGCCAAGCGCTGATTTTGGTGTGGCTTTAAGCCCTCCTTTCCCAGACTGGTTCGTGTGTGGGAATGTTTTTAAAATCCTTCAGGAAAGCACTAAAAAACGCGCTGAACGAGTGGTCCCGACTAAGCATACCCTGGATTTCAAAGGACATCTCCATATAGATCTTGAACATGTTCGTGTCTTGACTCCAATACCTGAAGGTTTGGGTTTAGACAAATTTTTTGACTAACGTTCCTTTTCCGCTGAAATACTAATTCCAGTTTCAACTACAGTTGTTGCTCGAAGGAAAAAGATCAAACAACTCCCTGCGCAGAAAGCTTCTGAAGTTTCGCAGAGCAACAAGCCCAGTGAGAGTGACTCTATCACTGCTGACAAGAAACCCAAGGTATATACATACTTTATCTTTCATTTGTATGTTGCATGAATCATACTTACCTCACTTAATTTATATTTTCAGAGTTCGAAGCCTCCACCACATTCGAAGCGAAAAAACTCTCCAGTAGTTGTCTCAGATGATGATGACAAATCTCTACCACGAACCAGACAAGCCCAAAAGAAAAGGCAGAAGGCCGCTACTCCTTCAGGAAAAGAAAAGGGATCTGGGTCTTCGAAACTTACTTCATCGGGTGACAAGGTATCTTCTGAAGAATCACCTTTGAAAGGTGGTAGTAACGCTTTCGTTGTCGAGAGCCACAATTCGAGCCCAGATAACATCCTAACTAAGGTATTTGGATTTCTCAACCTAATCATCTTTATAAATTTTTAACTTAAAATAATTAAGTTAACGTTTTACCTTATGATTGTAGGATGATGTTGGCACAGCCACTTCTGACCTCAAATCCTTCACTCTTAATATTGATCTTGATAACCTCCAAGGTAGATGCATATTCTTTTTTTTACATCGAAGAGATTTCTTGCAACTTTCCTTACCATAACATGTTCTAATTATTTCATGCAGGTAAATCTCATGTGCTTTCACCAGTGATCGAAGACGCTCAGCCTCTTGCGACCATCATTCCTAGTACAGCAGTCGAAGGGAGCCATTCAACTAATGATTCTCCACCTACCCACAAGAGCGAAAAAGCAGACCAACAATGTTCAGGTAGCAACAATGCAGCTGGTCATCCAACTGGTAGTGAGGACACTTTATCTGAACAAGATGTCATGGAAGAAACCTCTAAGTTAGCCACAGTAGTTCCCCACGAGACCACACCTTTTGGGACCATAGTTTCTCCTGAAACTACTTCGACTCCTGCCCCAGCAAAGCCTACTCCTTCAGAATTGGAGCAGCTTAAACAAACTGATCCTCTCAGCTTCCTCAAGGCTATGATGGATATTGATAATATTTCGCCTTCTGAGCTCGAAACTTCTCCAGCTGTATAGCCAGAATCTGGTAATAAAGAGGATACTTCTGTCCTTCTTCATCAGATAAAGGAAAAGTTCTTCGAAACCAACCTCGTCGAAATTCTTAGCAAGGATCCTATCACAAGTCATAGCTTGAATCAACTTCTGAAAAAGGTGGATCTTCTTCTGGTTTCGAAAGAAGTCTCAGAGGTGATCGTTTTGCTGGGTTCTCTGATCGAACAACTTCAATCAAACATTCTTCGACGTTGCCATATTGAAGAACAACTTACTACGAAAGTGGCTTCTCATAGTTCATCTTGGAAAGCCGCTATTGATGCGTCGAAGAAAGGTGATGCTCTCAAGCTTAAACGCTCAGAGAAACAGAAAGAGTATGATGAATGTGAGCAGAATATCCAATCCTGGAAACAAGAGATTGTCCAGCTTGAAGAAAAGATAAAGGAGGCTGAATCTCGTAAGGCAACCATTCAACAATCCAGTGAGCAGGAATTGACTGAAGTTGCGCGTTTAGGAATCCAACATTTCGAGGCTGCACAAAAACTAGTTCCCGAAATTGACGAACTGAAGAAACAAAGGGCCCTGATTGAACTTCGCATGTCTTCCTGGGAGATTCTGTATTCAAAGATAAAAGACACTCTTCCTAGAGATTTTAATTAGTCCTTCCGACTCTTGTAATGACTTTTCTATAATGCACATTGGTTTATCTTGTAATCTAATTCCACCAGGAATATATCTATGTAGACCTTTTGTTTGCCAGTTTACATATTCTATACCATTTTGAAATGATCATGAGTAAGACTCTGGCAATTCTTCAAATCTTGTCAAAATATATTTAATTGTCACAGTAATCTTTAATAAATATAAACACATGACCTGGCTATCCTTCGCACTCCTTTCAGTCTAGACTTGACGTTTCCACTCCCCTAGCCGTAACCATTATTAAAAGATGACGTCACTTTCTTCAAAACGTCTTTTTTAAGACGTGCGTGCACCAGTTTCTCATGATTACATTTCAACTTCCAAGGGCGGGAAACGGCGGAAGCCATAACTCCTCTTTGGAATACCAAACGCAGTCTAATCAATCATTAAAAATTAAACCGTTCTTCTATTGCCCCATGTCTATATAAAGGTTCAATATCACACTTCTTCCTTCACACTTATTTGAAACCTTTGCTCAAAAGTTTGTTTCTCTTTCTCTGTTTCTCAGAAACATAAAGCCTAAAAACAAACCTTTTTAACCTTTTCCTTCTCTTCATGGCGCAACCTCTTACTTACAACAACATCAGAGCTTGCATAAAGAAAGAGTTCAAACTTTCTGAAGAAGAGTTTGATGAAAACTTCATCAGCATTGGTGCTCTCTTCGCCAATCAAGAACTTGATTTCTACTATGAAATCCTGGAAGGACAAGTTTATCCCAACATGCTGGCTGATTTCTAGATGTTTGTGTCTTTACGCATAGATCCAGAGGGCAGAACTACCATAGTCTCTGAAGTTCGACGTGCCCAAATTAGAATCACTCCTTCCACCATCTCTAACTTGATGAGATGCAACAACTCTGGCGAAACCTTGAATGATAATAGCTTCAACATGACGACTCATCTTCTGTTGAGGACTCTCATGGACAACGACCCTTATAGTGCCAAGGTCATCAGGGTCTGGCATCAACTGCTTATGGGTAACTTTCAACCATGAAACCATGACCAAAACAGCATCATGGTGGATGACTTGGAGTTTATCCTCTGTGCCCTTCGTGGGAAGAAAATCAACTTCCCTTTGATGATCTTCAAAGGGCTTGTCGAAGCCGTTTCCATGGCTGCTGCCCGTCAAGGGGTTGTGACCTGTCTTCCATATGGAAGGCTCTTGTCTTACATATTCCTTAAAAAGGGAGTAGTGAGAAGGATGCGCAACTCTGGATCGATGAATATGTTCGAGGCGGAGAGCTTGCCCCTGCTGTCTTTGGAAGGTTTAGATCAGAGGATCAACTAGGAGGTGTTTTAGTTTAGGTTGTTATTCGCTTTAGTTTCTTTTTTGTAATCTTCCATGTTTTGGACACCAAACCTCTTGTCATGAATGTATCCTCTTAATATTTATGGAAGATATTTTGAAATTTACTCGTCTTCTTCTTTTAATTTTTGCTATACATGCTTGTTTGGATAACAAAGCCATTTTGGTGTTAGTTCAACCATTTTGGCTTATGTAGTATACTCTGAAATCTACGTTTTTGCAATCTTCACTTCATGCATACTTGGTTTGTATCTCTTCAGATACTTCCCGTTAACTCTCAAAATCCTGCGATCTTCCGCTAACTCTTCTATCTCGTAAGCGTTATTCGAAAATACTTTCAAGATTCGAAAGGGTCCCTCCCAGTGTGGGGACCATTTACCAAGTGCTTGATTCCTTCGATCTATGGGTAATATAACTTTCCAAACTAAGTCATTATTGCTAAAAGTTTTACCTTTCACCTTTTTGTTGTATGCTCTAGACACTCTTTCTTTTTGTCTTTTTATCATCTCCAATGCTCGAAGTCTGTCTTCGTCCAGGTCTACTAATTCATTCATCATCAATTCCCAATACATGTTAGGAGGGATTTCTGGTATCCTTCCTCAGATATGGTCTAATGTATGACTCGTTCTGATATCCTTCAACAGATATGGTCTAATGTATGGCTCGTTCTGACATTCCTCTTTAGATATGGTTTAATGAATAACTCGTTCTGACATCCTTCAACAGATATAGTCTAATGAATGACTCGTTCTGACATCCTTCAATATATATGGTCTAACGTATGATTCGTTCTGACGTCCTCTACCACACATGGTCTAATGTATGACCCGTTACGGGATCCTATTTCCAAAGATCCAATTCAGTTACTACGAACGGTGCTGACACAACAAACTTTCAAAGATATAATTCAGTTACTACGAACGGTGTTGACACGACTAACATTCGACAACTACTTCTCAACGCTTCAAATACGGTCTAACGTACGGCGTATTCTGACTCTCAAGCTGGATGGCATCTATAAGCCCATCTCCGAAAAGTCCCTTCATCATCAAGGGCAAATTTCTAGGTATTCTAGTGTTCAATCCTCTTCTACCTCCAGATTCCGACAGGCACACACGCCAATCTACATCTTCAGGTTTAAGAAGATTGAACAGGGGCAGCTGTCATACCCCAAAATTTGCCCATCATATTCCAAGATATTTTCACTCACCTGACTTATAATTGCTCAAGACAGTACAAGTTCACTCCTCTCCAAAGCACAAAATCATCTCCATACGAAAAATCGAGCAAGTTAAGAGTGGTGCAGGTTGTTTGATTTTAAGGAGATTCATGAAGACTAAATTGAGCAAACTCAGAAATTTGGGCTATTGGGCCTAAGTTTTAATGTCTAAACATGAAGATAACCTTATATGGGCCCTTTTAAGTTCATTCATGTTCCATCATGATTTTATTTCCTATTTATTAGTTTATTTTTTATTTTTATTCTTAAAAATTCAAAAAAATAAATTAGATAAAAGATGAAATAAATTAGTTAAATAGATGGACCTAGACTTAAGCTATATGAGAGGCCCAAAATAAGTTGCAAACCGTGTGAAGCACATTCTCTAACAAATCGTGTTAAAAAATTAGCAAGTTTCATATCAAATCTTTCCATGATAAATCTCAAAGATTCACCTCACAAATACTAACCTAATTCACTCCTAATATATATACTGAAGATGCCCAATTGCAAGGGGGAGAGATAAGGATTGGCAGGCAAGGAAGTCGGTCCAAAAAGCTCAAGAAATTTGAGAAAAATCTTGAACGCAGTTTGAGAAATTGGAAAGGATTCAGAAGCCTTTGGAGATTCATACGCATTCCGGGAGCATTGGTGATCGTTTACCAATCGTAATCGCAGCCCGAAATATCCAGAAGCACCATTGATTCACTCACGGTTTGTGTGTTTTTTTTCTTAAACCCAAACTCTTAATTCGCGCAATTTCAATGAGTTTTGAGCATACATACACATTCCTGTGATTGTTTAGATTGTTTTTGAATAATTAATTGAAAGGTTTGGTACCAGAATGATGATACGCCATGGTTAGGGTTTCCGAGTTGCGAATTGGGAATTCTGGATACGCAGAGAATTGGCCGCGATTAGTGGTTCCATCGGATTCGGGATGTCACATATAGTTAATTAGGGTTATTATTCTGTGGTTATTGGTGATGAATTGCAGGTTTCAAGATGGGAGCTCTATGGCCACGTTTGAAAGCGTTGCTTAAAAGCCTCCTGTTACAGAATATCCACGAGGAAGACGAAGGAAGGGATGGCGCGCAGCTTTTATTTAATTTTTCTTTTAATGATTTATTTTTATATTAAGTTTATTGTTTGTCTGTTTAACAACAAAAAGGAGATGGTCCAGTGGTAAATCACGCAGGCGCTAGCAGGTCATGGGTTCGAACCTGGTTCACAACATATAATTTTTACAATTTGATTGTTTCCCTTGTCTCACTGATCCAATGTTGCGTCTCCCACCTGGCCTTGGTGCATCCTCAATTCTGGATCGTTAGATCTCACACAAGATCTGATCACACGGAGCAGTAACGAGGCCTCACCATAGACCTCTCCATATGCCACACTGAACAAAAGCTGAGTCTTCTATTTCTCTTATTCAGCAATAATTATATTTACTTTATCTTTTATAAAAATTTTCTTTCTAATTTCTTTTTTCTCTAAATAAACATAATAAGTAATAATAATATATTATTTGTTTAAATAGTTTTTTTTAGTTAATTTAAATTACTTAAAATTACTTATTTGTTTAAATAGTTTTTTTAGTTAATTTAAATTACTTAAAATTACTTATTTGTTTATTAATTTTGATCAATTGATTAAAAATAAATATTAGGGTTAGCGAATTTAATCGAAACCCTATTTTTGACGATTTAATTAATTAGGTTGAAAATCAATAATTAATTAGTTTGGCCTTTTTATTTATTTATTCTATTAACCATGGTTAACTGGCGCCCTAATCAGGGTTTGCGAGTTTATCTTTAGTTCATTCATACACTAAACTATTTTCCTTTTTCTGTGTCCTTTTTCAGGGTTGACCTTTCAAATACCTTCCGACTGCACGCCACGTCAAAGAACGAAGCTAAGTTCTAATTCCTTCTTACTTAATATTTTTCGCCTATTATTTTGTTTTAATTAGGGTTCATTTTAAATGCCAATGAACTGTCTGTACACTCACGCCTTGTCGTTTCTTCTTTCAATTCTCAATGGTCAGAGTCAATGCTTCAGGAAAACCTTTGCCCACCAACCCTGGCAAGGCAAACGCCAAGCTAAGTACACTTTATTCATTTACTTTTAATTTCTTTATTCTTTTATTTTTAGGGTTAACCTCGTTTACCTTCGAACCGATAATGCACTCACCCCTCTGTTTATTCTTTCTTTTCCAATTTTCAGGGTTTGTCGACTGCCAAAGCTATGAGTATTGGTAACCCTAAACCCTATTTTCAATTATTACTTGTGTTAAACCTTTTGCCTTTTATTTTTATATCCCGCTGGTTTCAATTCCCCTCTCATCCGCTGGTTACAATTTCCCTTCCCCGTATTTGTTATATTGCGTGGTTAGTAATTCTAGGGAGTGCAAGCCTTGTTAATTGAATTAGAATAACTAATTACAAGATAATTTGATTGAATTAACCACGTGATTGTTGCACACACGCACACTTTTGGGGTAACCTCTCTGTTGCCTTGTTGCCTGTTGCCTTGTTGCCTGTTGCCTTGTGTTTTTGCAGAATAAGCCATGTCCCTCGAATACGAGGATACCTCAGCCATGCTGCCTCGATAAATAAAGGTCATACGACCCTAATGATGCTGCCTTCGATACACTATATGACCTCGACCCTCGGAAGTTGCCTACGGAAAAGGCTGAGGTATCCTCTGGTTGCCTACGAAAAAGGCTATTCTGATCCTTCCTCTTAGACTACCTGCCTCTTTATGGCATGGGTCAGTCTTTGAGCGAATGATAATTCGACGACCCTTCTACCTCCAAACGAAAGGCTTCCTGCCCTCTTATGGCAAGGACTGACCCTTTCATTCTGAAAGGCTAAAAAGAGACCTATCATCTGAGTTTAAGGTAATTGCCCCTAATTGCCTTGCCATGCTCTATTTTCTATATTCTTTCTCAAAATTCTTCAAAAAACTGGCTACGCTCATTTTACGAGCTAAAGTCCATTTTTTCCTCTTTCATCTACATTTTCTGAAAACGAGCAAGCAAAGCAATTAAGAGCCCATGGAAAACCATGGATGCAAAGGGTGCCTCACACCTTCCCTTTGCATAAATTACCCCCCGAACTTAGATTTCTTTAAAAGGTTTTTTTCTGTTTCTTTTAGCCTTTCTGAATTTGTTTGGATAAAATAAAAGTCGGTGGCGACTCTTGCTTACCGCAACATTTCGATTATAAAAGTCAGTTCACCGTATTACAGTTGGGAGTCCATTTGCCCCTTGGATCGGTGTGAATTGGCAAGATCTT
This sequence comes from Vicia villosa, assembly GCF_029867415.1. Classification (NCBI taxonomy): domain Eukaryota; kingdom Viridiplantae; phylum Streptophyta; class Magnoliopsida; order Fabales; family Fabaceae; genus Vicia; species Vicia villosa. The sequence continues at coordinate 347,553 of NW_026705714.1, read as the reverse complement.
CCTTACGACTAGGTCGCCTGTGTGGAACTCTCGAGGCCGAATTTTCTTGTCGTACGCTTTCTTGATCCTCTTTTGGTACAACTGGCCATGGAAGATAGCAGATAAGCGTTTCTCCTCAATTAGATTGAGATGATCAAGCCTCGTTTGAACCCATTCTGTTTCATCGAGTTTGGCGTCCATCAAGACTCTCAACGAAGGAATTTCCACTTCGACAGGTAGCACGGCCTCCATACCGTAGACAAGAGAGAAGGGAGTTGCCCCAGTTGAAGTACGAACCGAAGTTCTATAGCCGTGCAAAGCAAACGGTAACATTTCATGCCAGTCTTTATACGTTCTGACCATCTTCTGGACGATCTTCTTTATATTCTTGTTAGCAGCTTCGACTGCGCCATTCATCTTTGGCCGATAGGGTGATGAATTGTGGTGTTCAATCTTGAACTCTTCACACAACTCTGCCATCATCTTGTTATTAAGATTGGACCCATTATCAGTGATGATCTTGTTTGGAACCCCATATCGGCATATGATCTCTTTCTTGATGAAGCAAGTAACGACTTGCTTGGTTACGTTCTTGTAAGAAGCAGCTTCAACCCATTTGGTGAAGTAGTCGATAGCAACAAGAATAAATCTGTGTCCATTTGAAGCTTGTGGCTCTATCCGTCCGATCATGTCTATGCCCCACATAGCAAAGGGCCAAGGCGACGTCAGGACATTCAGAGGGGTTGGAGGGACATGAATTCTGTCAGCATACACTTGACATTTGTGACATTTCTTCACATACACATAACAATCACTTTCAATCGTCATCCAATAATATCCTGCTCGCAAGATCTTTTTGGCCATAGAATGTCCATTGGAATGAGTTCCAAAAGATCCTTCATGAATTTCCCGCATGATCAACTCTGCTTCGTGTCTATCCACGCATCTGAGCAAAACTGAATCATAGTTTCTTTTGTACAGGACGTCTCCTGACAAGAAGAATTTGGATGCTAACCTTCGAAGCGTTCGCTTATCACCAATCGTAGCATCTTCGGGATACTCTTGCTTCTCAACATACCTCTTGATGTCGTAATACCATGGCTTTTCATCATACACATCTTCAGTAGTGAGACAGTGGGCAGGGAACACATGTGCAGGTTCTTTGTAACGGAGGATCCTTATGTCTGGCACTTCTTTAGGGGAGCTAACTCTGAACATAGCTGCCAAAGTAGCCAAAGCATCTGCCAATTGGTTCTCCTCTCGTGGGATGTGGTCAAAAGTGATTTCCTCGAAAGCGGGCAACAGCTCCAAGATATAGTCCTTATAAGGAACTAAATTGGGGTGTCGTGTTTCCCAATCACCTCTTACTTGATGTATGACCAAGGCAGAATCCCCGTAAACCTCAAGGATCTTGATCCTCATATCAGTGGCTGCTTCGAGGCCCATTATGCAAGCTTCGTATTCTGCGACATTATTTGTGCAATCAAAGCATATTCTAGCTGTGAAAGGGATGTGAGTTTGACAAGGAGAAGTCAAAACTGCCCCAATACCATGGCCCATAGCATTTGATGCACCATCGAACATGAGAGTCCATCGCTCTCCTGGTTCGGGTCCTTCATTATCATCCAGTTTCATGATATCTTCATCAGGGAAGTCAAACTTCATTGACTGATACTCTTCTAACGGCTGATGAGCAAGATGATCTGCAAGGACACTTCCTTTGATGGCCTTCTGTGTGACATACTGGATATCATATTCTGATAAAAGCATTTGCCACCGGGCTAGTCTTCCTGTAAGGGCCGGTTTTTCAAAGATGTACTTTATCGGGTCTATTTTGGAGATCAATAGAGTGGTGTGAGTCAACATATACTGCCTCAGTCGGCGAGCAGCCCATACCAAAGCACAGCAAGTTTTCTCGAGTAGTGAGTAACGGGATTCACAATCGGTAAACTTTTTGCTCAGGTAATAAATGGCGCACTCTTTTCGACCAGACTCGTCATGCTGGCCCAGCACACACCCCATAGATCCTTCAAGCACAGTTAAGTACATAAGAAGCGGCCTCCCAGGAACCGGAGGCATGAGAATTGGCGGCTCTTGGAGATAATGCTTGATCTTTTCGAAGGCTTCCTGACAATGACCATCCCAACAGATATCTTGATTTTTGCGCAGCAGTTTGAAGATGGGTTCACAAGTGTCAGTGAGATGAGAAATGAACCTGGCTATGTAATTCAATCTCCCAAGGAACCCTCGAACTTCTTTTTCATTCTTCGGCGCTGGCATATTCTGTATTGCTCTTACTTTATCAGGGTCGACCTCAATCCCTCGTTGGCTCACAATGAATCCAAGTAACTTTCCCGATCGCACTCCAAAAGTGCACTTGTTTGGATTAAGCCTCAACTTGAATTTTCGCAGACGAGCAAACAGTTTCTCAAGATATACCAAGTGTTCCTCCTCAGTTTGGGATTTTGCAATCATATCATCGACGTACACCTCAATCTCTTTATGGATCATGTCATGGAAGAGAGTCACCATTGCTCGTTGATATGTTGCACCAGCATTCTTAAGACCAAAAGGCATCACCTTATAACAATACGTACCCCACGGAGTCGTAAAAGTGGTCTTGGTCATGTCTTCAGGAGCCATCTTTATTTGATTATAGCCAGAAAACCCATCCATGAATGAGAATACCGAATACTGAGCAGTATTGTCGACTAACACATCAATATGAGGCAGAGGGAAATCATCCTTCGGACTTGCCCTATTCAAATCTCGGTAGTCAACACACATGCGTACTTTTCCGTCCTTCTTAGGAACAGGTACTATGTTTGCAATCCAAGGAGGATACTCACACACAGATAAGAAACCAGCCTTCAACTGTTTTTCAACTTCTTCCTTGATTTTCAAAGCCATATCAGGTCGAGTTCTTCGTGGTTTTTGCTTTACAGGCGGACATTCTGGTTTGAGAGGTAGCCTGTGCATAACTATATTCGTGTCTAAACCAGGCATGTCTTCGTATGACCAGGCGAAGATGTCAACATACTCTCGAAGCAGCTCAATTAACCTTCTCTTTATGTCACTTTGCAAAGCAGCCCCTATCTTGACTTCTCTCTTTGCTTCTTCTGAACCGAGGTTGATGATTTCTATGGCTTCTTGATGTGGCTGAATAGATTTCTCCTCTTGTCTCAAAAGTCTTGCCAATTCCTCAGGGACTTCACAATCTTCCCCATTATCCTCATCAGCTTGGTCAATTGGATTCTCAAGGATATTAAGACGTGGAACTGTAACATTATCATTTTTGATGGAATTCGAGCCGGATCTGCACGATGGATGATTTATGCCTTAGAATGCAACACATAAAAAGAAAAGAAAAAAGAAAAGCTTTGCCATTTTTTGAAAAAGTTTTTAAAGTAAAAAACAAAAATGAAAGAAATGGAACAGTAATTGCATGCGAAGATGTGATTTTCATTCAATATTAAACAAATTGAAACAACATGGGGGCCCTTCTTTATACAAGTGGTCAAAATGCTTAGGGCGAAGCATATGACTTATCGAAACAAGAAAATTACATATCCATAAAAGTGACTCTGGGGATGTCCAAGATAGTCCAATTGTTGAGTTCCTGTCCAGGCGCAGCATGGAAAATGAATCTGGAGAGATCTTCTTCATCATCATCATCCACGGCGAGAACTTGACTTCCAGAACTGGTGCTTGCACTGACGAACACTTGAGAAATGGGGGGAATCACCTTCTTTCCAGGAATTATGCTGAGCTGAGTAGACGAAGATGGTTGATACCCAAGGCCATACTTGTCTCGCTTCTCATGGACATCAATCAGCTTGCCCCAGGCACTATGGGGAGTACCAGCTTCTAAAAAGGCCTTAGCATCATTTAAAGACGAGAGGGGTGCTCCGAGTTCCTTCTTATTCTCAGTCACGGGGAGTTTATCAACCGACACAATCTCTAAGGCTTGAAAAGGTGTCTCTTGTATCTCTCCCTCCACTTCAACATAACGGTATGATGCCAGATTATTGACTATCAAATCCTCTTCACCAGTGATCACAACAATCTTGTCATTCACAACAAATTTCAGACGCTGATGGAGGGTAGATGTCACAGCCCCAGCAGCATGGATCCAAGGACGACCCAAGAGGCAAGTGTATGAAGGACGTATATCCATAACATAGAAGGCAATATAGAACATGTGAGGGCCAATCAAGACAGGCAAATCAATTTCTCCTTCTACGGACCTTCTAGAACCATCAAACGCTCTAACACTCATGGTGCATGGTCTCATCATAATCCCATCCATACTCAGCTTAAACAAAGTGGTCTTGGGCATCACATTAAGAGAAGAACCTGTATCAATCAGAACTCGAGACAACACAGCATCCAGACACTTGACGGAGATATGCAGCGCTTTGTTGTGTGCTCTACCCTCAGGTGGAAGCTCATCATCAGAAAAACCCAAACAATTACCAGCAGCAATGTTGGTCACAACCCCTTCAAACTGAGGCACGGTAATGTCTTGAGTCACGTGAGCAGAAGCCAGGACTTTCATAAGAGCATCACGGTGAGCTTCTGAGTGCACCAAAAGGGACAAGATGGAGATTTTAGCTTGAGTTTGGTCAAGTTGATCAATCACCTTGTAGTCACTTTTCTTAATGATTCTCAGAAGTTGCTCGGCGTCTTGTGCATTACGGGTCTCAGGAGGATCAACAGCAGCTTGCTTCCCCTTTGTTTGTGCACTAGCATCCTTATTGGTCTCTTTAGGAAGTGGAGGAGGGGCAGCAAAGATCCGACCACTACGGGTAATGCCACTAGTTCCAGTAATATTAGTGATGCTCGAATTACCCACTGGAGGACAATCATATTTCTTTCCTCGAATATACACAGCATTATAACTCCAAGGAACAGCCTTGGAATTACTCACCGGGGAGGGAACGAGAGATGAGGTTGAAGAGGTCAGTGGGGCATCTGGAACCTGAATAACCAACGGAGTTCTCGGAGCCTGAATGACCAAGGGAGTACTTGGAGTATGGATGATCAAAGGAGTGCTTTGGGCTTTCGTCGTATCAGCAGAAGAATAAGGGATCTCTAGAATAGCCACTTCGTCATCAGGAATAATTTTTTCCACTCTAAGAACACCTTCATCCATTAGTTTCTGGATTTCTTCTTTCAACCTAGTGCATTCCTCAGGGTTAGAAGAACATTGCAAACAGTAGTCATGTAGTTCACACAAAACCTTTTGTTGCATAAGATATTCTCTGACAACTGCTAGCGGCATCCTAACCTCATTAACATCATTTACCAGGATCTGATCATCACATAACTCAATAGCATTGGTCGCACCAGCATGAGGAGGCATAGGATTATTCTGCACATTAGGACCAGTAGGAGTGAACGAGATAAGCTTGTCATCGAGAAGATCCTGAACTTTGTATTTTAACGCTTTACACTTTTCAATCGTATGGCCTGGAGCGCCTGAATGGAATTCACAACGAGCATTAGCATCATATCCGGGAGGAAGAGGACTAGGCGGAGGGCCCATTTCACGGAGTTGCACCAACTGACCAGCAAGCAATTGGGGAAGGAGCTGGGCATATGGCATCGGAACCGGATCTATACGCCTATTAGGGTACCTCTGCCTTTGTGGAGCTCTTTGACCTTGAGGCCTAGGATTCTGTTGACGATTCTGAGGAGCAGCAACTTGTTGTTGAGGTACGAAAGGCTGTTGGGGTGTCATCCATTGTTGTGGAAATGCTGCAGCGTATGCCTGAGGGGCATACGGATTGGGAACAGCATATGGCATCGGGTAGTAAGGAGGTGGAACAGCAGAGTATACTGGAGTTCGACCTTGGTCAACTGAAGCAGTACTGGTTTCACCTTCTTTCTTCTTCACAAACCCAGAATACGGCTTCTTACCATTACCACTTGAGTTGCTAGGACTAGTAACACCTTGAATGGTACCAGCTTTTACACAGTTCTCAACCCGTTCACCAATGATGACCACATCTGAGAAGGACGGAGAAGTATTACTAACCATGTGCTGAAGGTACGGCCCTTTCAGAGTACTCATAAACAGATCAATCAATTCTCGGTCAAGAAGAGGAGGTTGAACTCGAGCAGCAAGTTCACGCCACCTCTGGGCATATTCTTTGAAAGATTCTTCAGACTTTTGTGACATATTTTGCAGTTGGGCACGGCTAGGAGCCATAGCAGTATTGTAGTGGTATTGTTTCAAGAAGGCATCAACAAGTCCTCCCCAAGTACTGACATTGGCCCTCTCAAGTTTCATATACCACTCCAACGGAGCTCCTGTGAGACTGTCTTGGAAGAAATGCATAAGCAGAGGTTCGTTCTCGGCGTGAGCGGCCATCTTACGACAGTAAGAACGAATGTGAGTTTCTGGGCAAGTAACCCCCTTGTACTTATCAAAATCTGGCACCTTGAACTTCGGTGGAATAACAATTCCAGGTACCAAGCTCAAAGCAGCAGTGTCGAAACTCGAAGTTTTAGCAACCTCAACGGCCTTAAGGCGTTCTTCGAGAGCTTGGTACATCTTAGCAGTTTCGGTCAACTCAGCAGTAAGATCATGTTCAAGATCAATAACCTCATGGTGGTCATCAACTACCTTTGATATCCCCTCAACAGGAATCTCCTTAGTCTTTACTCTCCCATCAGCAGAGTTAGTAGGAGTATCCTTGATCAATCCAGCAACGCTCTTTCTGAGCTCTTCTTGTCCTTGGACAACGACATGGAGAGTCTCCATAAGTTGGGTCATTCTTTCCCCCATAACATCCATATCCCTACGGAGGGCAGCTTGATTCTGTTCAAATTGATCCATGATTCTTTTCTCGTTGTTTCTGGTGCGGTAAGGATGTAAGGAAGTCAGCTTCGTCGTCGGAAAAGAAATCTGAAGTTGGAAGGGACCCCAATTAGAATCTGATAAAAACCTGAAAATGCAGTATGATATGAGTGCATGGGTGCATGTGTGCATGTTTTATTATTTTCAAGACTTTTTAGCTTTGCCTCAAACCAACAACACAAGATAATGGAGAAAATAGCGAAGCATAACCAAGATAAGTTCAACCAAGATAAGCACAACCAAGATAAGCAAACATAATCGATTAATTCTGCAACCAAGTTCTTGAAGTACAAAATATTCTGCTCCCATGAGCCAACAAATACAGAAATAAAATCAGGAATCCCATCCAACAAATCTGGTGGTGATTCTACAACAAAATCAACATTTAAGCAGGATCTCCCATGTCCAAATGACGAAGAGGGCTATCTCCAATGTTCTTATCACTCCAAGTCTTCATTTCTTCAAAGAGCTTCTTGGTCTCAGCACGGGTGGGCCTCTTAATGATCTCTTGAATCAGCAGGTCTTTTCTGAAATGCATTGTTTCCATGTGGCGATTCTTCACCTCCCAATACCTAGCTTCCTCTTGAACTTGGACATTACTCTGGTCTTTTTCTCTTATCTGGCCCTTCAGCTTTCGGATCTCTTCATAACACTTCTCTATGGTATTCTGGCGATCCAACAAGAGTTTGTCTGTTTTCTTGCGACGAGATTTCTCTGAATTGGCATTTTCAGTCTGAATCTGGAGTCTTTTAGTCAAATCTGCCAACTGAGCCTCGTAATGTTCTTTCAGCTTCTTCTCTTGAGTTTCAGTAAATTTAGGGTCTATAGTCACCCTTGTCCTTTTCTGAGAAGTACTTCCTCTAGCATACAATTCTTCAAGCTCTATTTCTCTCATTTTCAACTTATGAAGAGCAGAAAGCTTCTCTTGCCTATCAGTATTCATCTTAACTTGCATTGTTTCCATTTGTTCAGTCAATTTCCGATTCTGCTCAACAGTTTGATTATAACGAGGCATGGAGACAATGTTGGGTTGTTTACCAGCAGGAGGGTACAAAGGGTCCTTAGGAGGGAAAGGCATCCTTGAACAGCAACCACAGACTCGACCCACTTAGTATAATCCTCATAAGTAGCACAGTCTCGCTGACCAACATGTTTCTTATCTCTCCAACAAATACTCTTCCAGGCTTGTACAGCTTCTGCCATCTGCCCATTGTCGGTGGCTGAATGATAGAAAATGTTCTCAGCTATCTCTGTTTGCTCAGGTGGACTAATAAAAGCATATCCAAACGTTCTTCTAGCTAGGACGGGGTTATAGTTAATTCCGCCCCTAAGACCCATGAGAGGTACGTTTTTGAATTTTCCGCAACTCATAATAACTTCCCTGTTATCTAAAGCGCTATTATACCAGACAATATCTTTAGCCCTCAGCCCCATAATCCTCTCAGCCCACTTAGATGTGTGCCTACTATCAACGAAAGCGCCGCGCTCAGGCAGATGTGACCTGAACCATCGGTATAACAACGGAGCACAGAATCTAACCAAACCTCCCTTACCTCCCTTCTGACCATTCTTGTGATGAATGGAGTGATAAACATCCCCCAAAAGTGTAGGAACCGGATTCTGCAAGATGAATATATGAATTGCATTCATGTCAACAAAGTTTGGAACGTCCGAGAACAACACGATGCCATATATACTTAAAGCCAAGATAGCCCTAAATGTGTCCCATTCCTTTGCTTTAGCAGCCTCACAACCCCTTTTGACCAGAAACTCCATGCAAAAACCAAAACCTCCTCCCTTCTTAGTGAGATTTGCTTCTACGACCGATTTGCTCAAATAAAGAGCCTTAGCAATTTCAATGGAATCAGGGGCCTTCATGGCGCCATGGTATGGTACTTCCTTCTTTATAGGAACGCCAAGAAATAGGGAATACTCTTCCAATGTTGGGACCAAGAGGTAGTCGGTGAACGTGAAGCAGCGAAGGGAAGGATTATAGAACTGAAGCAAAGTATGAACCCCCTCTTGCTCGTACTTGGTGAACGGCATCTTGAGAAGACTCAGAATGTACCCATATTTTTCTCGGAAATTGGTTGACTCATCTGGCGTAATCTTCTTTGCTAAACACCCAAGGGAATCCAGATTCGGATTCAGGAAAGAATAAGAGGGGTTGCGTCTAACAGTCTTCATTGGTGTGGCCATGTGTTGGTCGGAGACAAAGCCAAAAATTCCTGAAAATAAATGAACATGCATGTTAAATGATATGGCGGAATGCATTTCATTGGGAGAATCCTAAAGTCTTTTCACTATTTCTTTTCTTTTTCTTTTCTTTTTCTTTTCTTTTTTTTCTCTTTTTTTTTTGCAAAAAGAGTATATACATCTTTTTTGGAAATAGACTTTAGGATTCTCCACGAATGAAGTGAGGTGGATGCAATAGCATGATGTGTCATGTGTGTGATGTAGTGAGAGACTGAATGTCCCTCGCAACTCTGAATAACTGGATAATACTGAGTGTAGCAGGTTCAAAATTCCGGCTTCAGATTGCAAAACGGAAATCAGGGTATGATGAAGGCTAGTATCCTGTCCCACCCCAAACTCACGGGTATGAATTCTAGACACGGACAGGTGGTCCCTAATGGTCACTAGGGTCTACAGTTCCCATGGGGTACAAAGTGTTTGAGGCAGCAAGGGTGCCAGACACAGTGTTCCATGAAAGAACCTCGCCCAGTTGTGGTACCCCATGTTGAACTCGATCGTAGCAAGGGCCACGGGAGTCAACATGAGCATCCACGCTAATCCTATGTGTCACTTGGCCTGGGTAGTGGGCCTTTTACCTCACAAAACCCCCCACCTGCAAAACAGAACAGAAGACCCCAAGGAACACAAAATATAATCCATATGCATGATGTGCAAACAGAAATAAACATGATATGCAGGCAAAGAATAAGCATGCAAACATATATACAAGGTATAGACATAAAACAAGTAAACACCCAGTAAATAAACAAACAAACGCAGGCTAGGATCGACTCGCTAAGAATGGACCCGCAATAGGTCTAGCAACCTCCCCAGCAGAGTCGCCAGTTGTCGCACGCTCGCGAAAAAATGAACAGAGTCGCCACCAATATATTTATCCCATAAGGGAAAGGAATATCAGAAAACCTAACAAAGGAAGGAACAGGGTCTTGCGACCAAAGAATCTAGGTACGGGAGTCGGTTACGCGAGGGGAAAGTACTAGCACCCCTCACGCCCATCGTACTCGATGGTATCCACCTATGTTTGTTTCTATCTAAAGGGTGTGTACTATGTCTATGTCTAAATGCGAATGCATGCAAAAAGAAATACGGGGAAAAGAAGGAAATATTTACAAATGTGCTCGTTCAAGCCCCGCGACTTGATGCCTACGTATCCTTTTCAGGAATCAGAGCGCCGTAGTTCGGCTCCATAGTTTTTGTTTGTTTTTGTGTTTTTTAGTTGGGCGGAGTTAACGCTCGCGCTCTTGCATAAGGGATCGACCTAGGATGCAATAGAGCGGAGATAACAATGCCCTTAAGAAAAGAGAGAAGAGAGAGAGTTTGAGTGTTTCGAGGAAATCCCTAAAGCAAGGGAAACTCGAGTTACTCTTTGGTTTGTGTTTTTTAGAAGTTGGGAACTTACGCCTGAATGGGACCCTAAAGCAAGGGAGATCCAAGCACTCGAACATTCCCTAAAGCAAGGGGTGTTCAAGCTTCCATTCCCTTTTTAAGATTTTCACTTTTTTATTAATGTTTTAAGTATTTTCTTTGTATTTTTTATGGGGAATTTATTCAAGTATTGTTATTAGTGTTTTATGGTTTGAAAAGAAAAAGAATGCAAAAAGGGGACTAATCTTAATTTCTACATCTATGTTATTGATTATCCTAAAAGAAAATGGGGAGGAAAAAAACAATTAAACATTGAGAAATATTCACAAAAGGGAAAGAATTAAAGTCTAGCTATTTATGAAAACATATTCACAAGCAACTTCATTTTTATTCAAGTGAGAAACTATTTTTGAATTAACACAAGAAACTATTTATTTATGGTTAATCAACCAATCACAAATCAAAGAAAACAATCAATTAAAATTCAATTAAAAGAAAATAACGTTCTAAAAAATCTAATTGGCTGAAAAATATTTTTTTTATTTTTATTTAAGGAGAGAAACAATTAATATGCAAAAATAATAAAAGAAAGAGGATCATTTTTACTTGTTTTTATTAACAGCAGAGGGGGTGCAAAAGCAATCAGTACTTGAACAAAAACAATTAAAAGTGAAATTGGGCCCAAAAGAGGGTGTGTGAATAGCGCCTGCGTGCAGGCCCAATATCGTTGGAAGGGTGGTGCGTCAACAGAATGGGGGCGAAGCTTCTGGAAATAGAGTGAGCCCAAAAGCGCCTGGCCCAGTTTCCTTATTCAGCATTCCATTTGTTTTATTATTTCACTTATTACATGATTATCATTATTAACATGCAAAGAGATGGACGAAGCGTGACAGAATATATAGTAACAGCATATCAATTGGTGCAGTGGATCCTTTAAGTGGAATAAGACAAAAATTCATCAATAACCAATCAAAACGCGCCAAGCAAGGTCTCAATCATATGAATAATGACAAAAACGCAACAAAATGGGAATAGAAGCCAATCATGCAGTGACACATAAGCGGCGGAAAGAAAAAAAGGGGAAACCATGCGCGGACGTCGGAGCAGAGCTCCGGTCATCCTCTCAGGCCAGCTCACGGCGGAGACGAGTGAAATTTTCCAGAAATTAGCCAAAGTACCACCGTTCCACTCGGATTTTTGCATAGATCATGGATCTGGCTTCAGTTTCCATTGATATTTCCTCTAACATGCAAACCGGAAAGATTTCTAAAACCCTAACATAACCAAACTCCATGAAAATCAACACTATTCACACAGATCAACTCCTATTCATTCATAGAAGTCAAATAAACGTTTCACACATTCAGATACTGACAGATTCGGACAAATCAGAAGACAACATTCAAGAGATCGCAAGCAACGGATATTCACACAAACTGAACTGCTAGATACAGAGCTTCATCTCATGAATTCACCACATGCATATGCTATTTAACACAGGTCACTTCAATGCTACGAAGGACTCGGAATCTTACCTGAAGCGAGTCTTGGATTAATGGAACCAGAAAATTCCACCGCTCTCCTTTAAGCCTTGGATGAAGCGATATTCGACTCCGCGAACACTTTGACTCCGGCTGAGAGATAAGATTTGTGCCCTTGAAGCTTTACTCGCAAAGATGATGATGATGATGATGTGACCTCGAGCAGCAAAGTGATGATGGAGAGTATAAAAGATCGTTGATGATGATTGAGAGTGGATGAAGGTGAAGGTTGTTGATGGTTAGAAGTTTGTTACGGCTGCCGGAGTTTGTTATGGCAGCCGGAGTTTGTTGCCTCAGGGTGGTTGGCGGTGGTGGAATGAGTGGAGGAAGAGAGAACCGAAGGGGAGGGAGAATGTGGAGAGAAAGAGTGTAAAATGAGAGGAAGAGAGAAGAGAGTGAATCGTGAGTGAAAGGGAGAGAATGAATCGTGTGTGAGTGTGTGAAGGCAACTCTTTATTTATATGGTGAGTGATTATAAAGTGATGGTGATTTCTTGAATGTGGAGCCTAGGAGTATAGCTTGCAGCAACTTTCTTATTTTTGAATGTGGGACTTTGAAGACTTAAAGAACAAGCTTAAGCAATTGTGGCATGGTTCAATATACTTTCTCATGTGGCAGCAAAAACAAGCTTTTATGGCAATGCATCAAGTGTTATGTGTATGGGGTAAGTTTCACGCAAGCTTTCAAAGTGTGTAGTATTTGCATGGTTAGCAATGGCAATGTGATGGTGTGTGGAATGGCTTTGTACACTATGCTGCAGCAACAATGGTAATGTCAAAATCATGTTCATGCCTCTACTTTGAATATTGATATCTCAAACTATAAAGCACCAATCATTCCAAACTCAAGTGCATCATGAAGAGGGCATGTGATTAAAGAGCTTTGGTGTTTGAGAGTCCTTGAGATGAGGTTTATACATGGAGTGAGAGGCTTGCAAACATGCTGGTTCAAAGCACTTGAATGCTTGGGCGCGTGGCTTTAACTTGTGCCTTGACCTTAGCAGAAATGCAGTTAGGTAGAGGAGAGACTTTGTGGCCTTGCAACCTTCCCCACGTATGTCCAAAATTGGTGATACTGGGCTCAATAGATAGAGGACATGGCAAAGAGTGACTTAGAATCAACCTTGTTCAAGTTGAAGACTTGAGGAGGAAGAAAGAGGCATTGAGATTTGGCCCACCACATGTTTGCTGAAATGCCTTGCGTGCCCAGCATTTTGTGCCTTGGCTGCCTGCAGAGTTTGGTCAGGGTTGGGGCACCACTTTGAGGACTTGTATCTCACTCAATTTTCGTCCAATTGCACCCATTCTTGTTTCAGTGGATAGAGGAGATGGCAAGGAAGAGAATGATACCAAGTTTGCATTCATATCATTTCTGTAGAGCTCAAAAAATGGCTGGAGATTTGGCATGCCATGTGTTTGTGAAAATGCCAGGTCATGACCTGACTTGTGACCTGGAATATAACTTGGTTCAAATGAGTTTCCAGCAACTTCACACCACTTTAGCTCTTCATACAAGCTTCAAATGAAAAAGTGTCCAACTACAAAGTTGTTCCCCTCCATGAGAGGAACAACTTTGATATTGGAATCTTCTTCAAAAAATGCCATTTGCCACGTGTAATTCAGTGCTGAAGTGGACTGCCCAACAAGATTTAAAGTTCCAAAATATTTTTCTAAGTGTTGAAACTTTCTATTTTTGTCATTTTTCTATTTTTTGCAACTTTTTGTCAAACTCCCGATTTTATCCCTTCTTCGACTTTTCTTGATTAATTTTCCACCAAAAGTCAATATTTGAATAATTCTCCTGGTTTTGGCCCAAAAGTCAACTGTTCTGATTTTTCCGACTATTGATGCAATTCCCGATTAAATCTCTTCCAGTCAAATCTAGTCAAACAAACACATCCACACAGTCAGTACGAGAAGCTTTTCACACATAGAAGCCATTCCTGATTAAATATTGACCAGAAAGTCCACTGGTTGACTTTGGTCAAAGAGACCCTGATTTAAAGAACCGGATGATTTGCAAGCCAGTATCCTTCAACCAATGCCTTGACTTGAGACAGAGAGAGACCCCAATCCAGGAGTACTTCCTTGAACATAGAACCACATGATTATACCTCAGTCTTCTTATTCCCTGATCAGAAATTCTTTGCAACGGAGCTTTTTCTTGCTAGCCCTTGAATAGCACCTATGATATGAATGCATGGGTATGGATTATGACCTAAGTGATGTATGTACATGAATGCAAAGCCTAAGCCAGTTAGAAGTTAAAGGGTAGGACAAATTTGGGGTATCGCTTCGACCCATTTCGTGAAGTAGTCTATTCCTACTAGTATATATCTTTGACCCTTAGAGGATTTAGGATGAATTTCTCCAATTAAGTCTAGTGCCCAGCCTCTGAAAGGCCATGGTTTTATTATTGGGCTTAACTCATTTGCTGGAGCGTGTTGAATGCCTGCATGTTCTTGACATTCTTGACAACCTTTTGCGAATTCTATGCAATCTTTTAACATAGAAGGCCAATACATTCCATATCTAAACAAAAGCCATTTCATTTTGTGCCCTGCTTGATGTGCCCCACATGCTCCACTGTGTACATTTGAGAGGGCCAAATATGCTTCTGCTTCACCCAAGCATTTTAACAAGACCCCTTCAGGAGTTTTCTTGAACAATTCGTTCCCCATCAGAAAATATGACAAGGCTCTGTATTTCACCTTTCTATCCGTGTCTGTCGAAGGATTTTTTAGATAGTTCACAATTGGGCTCCTCCAATCTGTGTCGGCTAACGAGTCTATATTTAACACTTCGAATTCTTCTTTGCTAGCAAAGCCTAATTGTGAATTCTTCAGGTCACTTGGGGAAAGTTTGGTAGCCATTGCTTTTCCTCTGACTTCGATCAGTTCTTCTAATTTTTCTTTTGACACCCTATATCCTGAGGCTAACTGTGCCAAATCATTTGCTTCTTGATTCTTGGTCCTTGAAACATGGTTTAACTCCATGTATTCGAATTTTTTAAGCAGCCTATTTGCTATGACAAAGTACATGATCAAGTTTTCTTTGATGCATTTGTACTCCTTTGTTAATTGCTTAATCACTAGTTCGGAGTCTCCTTTAATTTCGACTCTGGTTGCCCCCAATTCTAACAAAGCTTCAAGTCCAGCAATTAGTGCTTCATATTCAGCTTCGTTGTTGGAGCATAAAGGACCTTCAATCTTGTACTTGAGCTTTGTTGGAATTCCATCAGGAGAAATTATCAATATTCCAACCCCAGTTCCTTCTCTATGAGTCGAACCATCGAAGTATAGCTTCCACGGCTTCAAATCTACATATTGCTGAGGGTTCCCAACCATTGCATGGTCAACAATGAAATCTGATACAATCTGACCTTTCATTGCCTTGAGAGGTTGAAATATTAGTGAGTACTCAGTAAGGGCTAAAGCCCATTTGCCAATTCGATTGTGCAATATTGGCTTTGATAACATATGTTTGATAACATCACAATGGGACGAAACATAAACATCAACTGGCTTTATATAATACTTGAGTTTGATACAAGAGAAATATAAACAAAGGCAGAGTTTTTCTATTGTGCTATACCTAGTCTCTGCATCATTGAGTACTCTACTTAAATAATAAATGGCTCTTTCGATGCCATTTTCATCTTCTTATGCTACCATACTGCCTATTGTATTATCTGAAGTTGAAATATACAGGCGCATGTGCTTCTTCCCATTTGGGGGAGATAAGATTGGTGGATGGATCAAGTATTGTTTGATTTTATCAAAAGCTTCTTGATGTTCGACACGCCATTCGAACTTCCCTTCCCTTAGACGAAGTAGAGGGGAGAAAGCTTGCGTGCGTCCACTCAAATTAGAGATGAACCTTCTTAAGAAATTTATCTTCCCCAGCAAGGACTGCAATTCCTTCTTCGTGGATGGAGGCTTGGTTTCCATAATAGCCTTCGTTTTATTCTGATTAATTTCTATCCCCTTTTTATGAACCACGAAGCCCAGGAAATCTCCAGCCTGCACAAAGAAAGCACATTTGAGGGGATTCATCTTTAAGCCATGTTTTCTCATTCTTTCGAATGATTGGCTTAGATGATCGTAATCTGAGACAGATTTAACAACGATGTCATCTATGTATACTTGCATGAACGTTTCTATAAAATCATGAAATATAGAATTCATTGCTCTCTGGTAGGTTGCCCCAGCATTCTTTATACCGAAAGGCATTACAACCCACTCATAGGTGCCTATTGCCCCTGGGCAACGAAAAGCTGTTTTAGACACATCTTCTTCTGCAATGAAAATTTGATTATAACCAGAGTACCCATCCAACATACTTAGATATTCGAAACCTGCGGCTGAATCCACTAACATTTCTGCCACAGGCATGGGATATTCATCCTTAGGAGTTGCTGCATTTAGATCACGAAAATCTATGCATACTCTTAATGAACCATTCTTTTTAATAACCGGTACAATATTAGCACTCCATTCGACATACCTTGTGGTTCTGATGAACTTACACCGTAGGAGTCTTTCGACTTCTGCTTTAATCTTCGAATGAATTTCTGGTGCGAACCTTCTAGGAGTTTGCTTGATGGGCTTTTTTCCTTCCTTTATGGGTAACTTCAATTCGACCAAATCGCGCCCTAAACCAGGCATCTCATCGTAATCCCATGCAAAGCAATCTTTGTCCTTCTTCAACAACGCAACCACTTTTGACTTCAGCGTTGGCTCTAGTTTCGCACTGACGTATGTTACCCTCTTTTGATCTCCGTCTCCGAGATTTACTTCTCCGAGTGGATCTTGGGCTAACATTTTGATATTTGATCCCATTGGGTCCTTCTCGAATCCCAAAGGCTCTTCATCATAGATTGCATCCAATCTTTGACCTATCTCTTCTCCTGAAATCTCTTTGACTTGGACTGAATTTTTCAGGCAGGTGAGGGATCGTATCTATCCCCAAATCTGGAGTTTCTTCCTTTTTTAGACCTTCATTAAACAACATGTTTGTCAATTCGGCTTCGAGAGCCGTCTTTCTTTTATTCTCGGCTACATAAGCCGAAATCTTTTCGAAAAATGATGACTCAGACATCATCAACTTTGTCATCCCAGCCTGTTGGCCGTATTGTTGGATAATGCTCCGTTGGTGGGGTATCTTCTGGGCCATCCATTATTTCCCTGTTCCACTGGAAACCATTTATGTGCAAAGACAAGTAATACAATGCATTCTTGTTTGGGGTGTATATGTCTTCCGCAGCGTGGCAAGGTCCTATGTTTGCCAGGTTTCTATCGAAGTTAGTCTTATTCACCTGGTTAACTTCAGCCATGTAGTAACTCTGGTCTCCCTCAATATTCTCTACTATGCCATCTTCTCTCCAGATAGTTAACCTTTGATGCATTGTCGAAGGCACAGCAGCAACCCCATGGATCCATTCCCTTCCGAGCAAGAGATTATAATTTGCTTTCGCAGGTATGACCATAAACATAGTTGGCCTTGTGACTGATCCCACCGTGAGATTCACTTGGACAACTCCCAAGGTTTGCCCTATTTTGCCTTCATAGTTAGACAAAACCATATTATATGGCCTTATATCAGTATCGAACATACCTATTCTTTTCAGCATGTATTGGGGCATTAGGTTCACTGCTACCCCTCCATCTACCAGGACTTTATTAATTCCAACATTTTTGATCTTAGCCCTTATGTAGAGTGGCTTCAAATGGTTTCGCATACCTTCATCAGGTCTTTCGAAGAAGGCATTCTGCTCTTCGACTTCGCCATTGTTCAACACGTAGTAACACACAGGTCTGTGTTTCGCCATCTCTTCGACGTCAGCTTCTTCACAGTCTTCTACTTCAGTTTCTTGATTAAACTCATGAGGGAGTACAAATACCACGTTGCAGTTCATGTTTATAGATGATACTCCATCAGAGTCAAAATCATTTGTCATTCTATCATCTTCTTTCCAAAGGTTGGAATGACCCCTTTCCTCTTCTTTCTCATTTTCAGAATCGAACAACTTGCGCTCGAGTGGAGGTTTACTTGTCCTTGCCCCCTGCATTGGGATTTGATTGCTACTTGTCTCTCCAACCTCCCTTGGTTTGACTTCCCTTTGGGCTTTCTTCATTCTCTGATGCCTTCTCCATTGGGATCTAGACATAGGGTTCTTACCTTTGTAGTTTTCCAACCTATACATCTCTCGATTGGAAGTCTGGAATTGCTTTCTATATGCCATTGCAGTTCTTCCTCCTTGGTCCCAACTTCGCCATTTGTCGGTTCTGGCACCAGCTTGCATCCATCTATCCTTGGGTATGTTTGCAGGAACCTTAAATGTAACTCTTCGAGCTCTAGGGTGTGGGCTGCCAGGCCTTCTCGATGGGGTTCGATTATCAAACCCAAATAAGTTAGGACGAAGCCCCTGAGTCTCCCGGCTCATGTAAAGATACGCCCTTTCGAATGATCCTGCCAGCAATTCGTCATAGACTGCACCACATCTAGGGCATAGCGCGACTTCATAATTGTCACTGTGGCACCTAACCAAAAACCCAACCAAGCTTTCCTCAGACCTTGGGTACACTTTCAACAATAGGTTTCCTCCTCTCCAAGGTTGATCTAACCTTTCTCGCAAAGCCCTCTCGAAATTGGCCTGGATCCTCCGAATTGTCATAATTGAACATCTTGGGCACATCATCCCTTTTCCACCATTCTTTATATGGCAATTCCAAAGATAATCCTTCAAACTGTTTCCCCTTGGCGGAATCTCAAGGTTTGCTTTCTCCCACATCAACCATTTCTCTAGTTCTTCGATTTCAGATAAGGGACGTCTAGCATTGACCATGTTAACAACCGCCGAAGGGACTTCAGAAATCTGTATCTGTTGAAGCTTAATCGTGAGGTCTTCAGTGGCCTCACTTGTTTCTCCTTTCGGATCTTCAGTCATTTCAGCATCGAAGGATCCTTCAACATCAGTATTGAGGATCGGGTTGTCACTTAGGCTTTCAGTAGCCTGCTTTCCATCTGAAATTGTCTTTGATCCAGCAGCATGAATTTCAGATACTTCCACCATGTTGACATCAAATGGTTCACACAAATTAGTGTCAGCCACGTTCAAAGGATCGGCGTCAACCTTCATAGGGTTCTTACTTTTGTCAGCGAATTTCAAACGTCCATCCTTGATAGCATTCTGGATTAGATCCCTGAAAAGAAAACATTGTGAGGTTTTGTGGCCTAGGAAACCATGATATTTACAAAAACCTCTCTTCTTCCGTTGTTCCAACGGAGGAATTTTAGAATTCGGAGGCACTATCATTTGGCCATCCTTTACCAATAAATCAAATATTTCGTCACACTTAGTGACATCAAACGTATAAGTTTTCTTGGGAAATCTATCACTTTTATCATTATCTACTGGATTCCTTCCATTAGAAGGGGTAAGTAATTTGCAAGCATAGGGTGGCGCTTCCTTTAACTCGGTGAGATCTATTTCGACCTCTTCCATGTCGCATGAGTCTTCGAAGGGTTCGCCATCAACTTCGTCTGCTTCGACGTATGCTACTCTTTCCTTCTTATAACTCTTACTAGCTCTAGCCTTTTCTACTTTTAACCGTTCGACTTGTCGAACTCTATCTGCCAACTGGGCCATATCTCTCAGGTATTGAGTATCCAGTTTCTTTCGAATTGAATAGTCTAGGCCACCTGCAGCCATTTCGACTAATTCATGCTCCGGGACAGTCGTGAAGCATCTTGATTTCAGCAAACGGAACCTGTTTAAGTAATCGTCAATAGACTCCGAGAATTTCCTCTTGATGCTAGCCAGTTCTTTCAAACTTATCTTGGTTTGACCCATGTAGAATTGTTCATGGAATAATCTCTCCAAGTGGGCCCATGCGTCTATAGAATTTGGAGGTAAAGTAGTAAACCAAACAAACGCATTTTTTGTCAGCGAACTAGGGAAGTATTTAATCCTTAAATCCTCATTCCCTGCTAAGTCTCCGGCTTCTGTCAGATACCTGGCAATATGTTCTACTGTTGATTCATTCGTGTCCCCTGAAAACTTAGTAAATTTTGGCACTTTGGTGCCCCTTGGCAACTCTGTTTGCATGATATAATCTGCTATGGGAGATGTATAATTTGGACGTCGAAGTCCAGTACTGAGGCCATTATTGGCCATAACTCTCTCTATCATGGCAGTTAGGTTATTTTCTGTGGCTAGGTTTTCTCTCCTGACCCTCTGAACTACTTCGTCTGGGTGTTCGTCCCTACCTACTACCCTTAATCTGGGCCTTTCCTCCTCAAACTCTTGCTGAACGGGGATAGTTCTTCGGTTCGAAGGCTCTAAATCTATTACCCGATTCCTTTCGACCGTTGTTGTTCTCTGTGGGGGAATTACGCCAGCAGTGGTTGTACCAGGCGGAGGCACTGCATTTTGGATACGTTCTAGAATGGGGTCTCCTTCTCGATAAGAGGATTGGTTATTTCTTCGCCTGGGTTGTGGAACACCCATAAATTCTGCCATTCGATTCATTTGGGATGATATCTTTTGAAAAGTTTCCACATTCTCCCGATTAGTATTAGCAATATTTGTTGCTAAAGGATTTAAGATTGACGATAATTCTTTGGCCAGGGTTCCTAACATATCGTGATTACTTGCGTCCATCTCTTGTCGGAATACTGCTTGATTGCTTGTCGTAAAATTGGGTATTTGGGCGGAGAAGCCAGTGTTTTGTGTGCTTCGTCCTACTGAACCAATATTTGGCGAAAACGCTGTGGGATTTGTAGTATATGTGGGTCCTGCCCCCCGTGTACCTGTCATGTATGGATTTGGCATGCCATATTGACTGTTTGTTCTCCATTCGAACGCGGATGATCCTAGGGTAAATAACTGATTTCCAGCATTTGTCGAAGCAAATTGCATTCCGCCAGCATTCGGAGACGAGGGCGCGGTAGTCGATATTGAAACTGGATTAGTCCTTGTCGTTGATGTATTATTTTCAGGTATAGCCTGGGAACTATCCATGGGTCTTGATCCAGTCGCAGCCGGTATCTCTTGCGCTCCTTGAGTAGAAGTCGAAACATGCGTGGAATTTGCCGCTCCGGTTCCTGACCCTTGTGGGGGATCTTGATCTCCCCCTGCACTGGTCGTAACGACCATTCTCTTGTTGTACCTTCGTTTGGGAATCGGTTGTGCACTGTTTGTTAATTTACCGTTCCTAAGGTTCATACAAGGTCTTGATATTTTCTAGACAAAACAAAACAATCGATTAATAACAATTTGTTTGACACTGTCCCACTGGGCGTGCCAATTTGTTTACGGTGATTTCCGGTAAACAACCGCTAGTCTTCCAAACTATAATAAATATGATTTGGTTACTCGCAGGATCGACTAGATTGATCCTAGGACATAGTCAAATAGGTTGTTATTCATGATAGTTTGAATTATGTCTATGATTGGTGTGTCTCGAAATAAGAAATGCTTAACCAAATAAATAAAGATTAGCAATCACCTTGTTATACACGTAAATATAACACTAACGAAAGTTAGAGATAAAACATAAGACAAAACTTGTAAAAGTGCGAGAATCTTAAAGTGCAGAAAAGTTAAGTATTTCGAAGATAAATGACATGAAAATAAAGAGTGCAGTAATATAAATGACAGAAAATAAAAGAAAGCGTAACAATATCGAAAGATACTTGAATAAAGGAAAATACACATGTATTTAAATTGGTGTTGGTGTCATACGTACATTTCTCAGCGAACTCTTTCTCTTAACACTTGATACTTGAGCAATATGTGAGTGATTTGTACAAAATGAACACCCGGAATCCTAACATTAAGACCCTTATTTATACTAATTTCGACCCTAACGGTCCTAGACTAATCTAATGCCACGTTGCCTATAGAAAATCCAGGGATGCCATCTGTGTTCGTGCGGTTACATAAACTGTTTCGAAATTCAAATCATCCCGCCTGAATCCTCCTCCGACGCGTGGCAACATAGTTATAATCAAGAACGCCACGAAAACACGCTAAGCTTCAGTACTTCGCATATTTCGCAAAAACGTCTAAGTCCCAAAGACTATTCTTCTCAAATTTAGCTTCGGTGCTCACTATCTTTGTCTCAACTTAAACATCATTCTCGAAGCATGGCCATCAGTAGCCATTCCCTATCTTCAAAGATGGTCATCAGTAACCACCTCCTTCGAATTTCAGACCTTCGAAGGACATTTCTTCCTAAACAAAATCTTCAGCTAACAACGGGATGGAGAATATGTATATACTATAGGAAGCTTAACAAAGCTTCGCGTAAGGACCACTTCCCACTCTCATTCATTAATCAAATGCTTGAGTGACTAGCTAAGCATACTCACTTATGTTATACTAATGATTATTATAGGTTTTCCAAATCCCTATACACCCTAGTGATCAAGATAAAACGACATTCACTTACCCTTAAGGTACAGTCTCCTACCGGCGTATGCCTTTTGTTCTTTACAATGCGCCTGTGAATTTTCAGCGCTGCATGATGTCGATTTTCTCCGACTTTTTAGAAGACATCGTGGATATCTTTTCGGTCTATGGGTGTAATTTTTATAAAAGTTTGTTTAATCTTGAGAAAGTATTAGAGAGATGTGTGAAGGTGAACCTTGTACTAAATTGGGAAAAGTGTCACTTCATGGTAAAGGAGGGCATTGTACTAGGACACTTGGTGTTTGAGAGAGGAATAGAGATTGACAAAGCTAAGATTGAGCTGATAGAGAAGCTAACCCCCTTGGCATCGTGAGGGAGGTTAAAAGTTTCTTAGGCCACGCCGACTTTTATCGTCATTCCATCAAATATTTCTCTAAGATTTCCAAGCCCCTAACCGGGCTATTAATTAAAGATGTTGAATTCAAATTTAATAGTGAATGTCTTAAAGTCTTCACGACTTTGAAAGAGGCTTTGATTTCCGCGCCTATAATGCAACTTCGCGATTGGGGTGCTCCTTTTGAGATTGTTTGTTAGGCCAACGACTATGCAGTAGGCGCAAATGTTAAGCCAGAAGAAAGACAATTATATGCATGCCATTTAATGTGCTAGTAGGACTCTAGATGAGGCGCAAATTAATTATGCGACCATATAGAAAGGGATACTAGTCGTAGTCTGTTCTATTGACGAATTTCGTTCCTACCTAGTGGGATTGAAAATAATTGTCTACACAAACCATGCGGACATTAAATATCTCCTAAGCAAGAAGGATGCTAAGCCTAGACTCATTAGGTGGATCTTGTTGTTGCAAGAATTTGACATTGATATTAGGGATAAGAAAGGGAAGGAAAATGTGGTCGCCGACCATTTGTCCCGGTTGATTAATTTGAAAGAGGAAGAGTTACCTCTTGATGACTATTTCCCAAATGACAAACTTTTTCTGTTGGTCGGAAAGGAAACGCGTTGGTATGCTAACTATGTCAGCTACCTTGCTGCTGGCGTCTTACCTCCAGATATAGATTATCAACGTAAAAAGAACTTTTTCTCCGATCTCAAGCATTACTATTTGGATGGGCCTCTACTTTTCAAGAGAAGTTCCGATGTAGTTTTTCGAAGGTGTATTCTTGAGGAAGATATAGAAATTGTGATGACTCATTGTCATGCCTCCGCCTATGGTGGGCATGCTAGTACACAACAGTGTGTCAAAGATTTTGCAGTAGGGCCTCTATTAGCCAACTCACTTTAGGGATGTTAATGCTTTCATGTACATCCTCGTGGTTGTTGATTATGTATCTAATTGGATTGAGGTCGTCACCTCTCTGACAAATGATGCACAAGTTTTTATAAAGATGTTTAATAAAATCCTCTTCCCAATATTTGGGGTCCCTAAGCTAGTAATAAGCAACAGGAGGTTGCACTTCATTGCAAACAATTTGAGAACCTTCTTAAGAAGTATGGGGTGAAGCATAAAATTTCCACACCCTATCACCCACATGCAAGTGGTCAAGTTGAGGTCTTTAATAGAGAGAACATTTATTTTATAAAAGACCGACTCTCTTTCTAAAAAGACTAGTCTTCTAAGCATGATGACACACTGTGGGCGTAGTACACTGCCTATAAAACCACTATTAGTATGAGCCCTTTTTCAGTTGATTTATGGAAAATCCTTGTGTCTTCTTTCTCTCTCATTTGATTTTTATTAGCAAATTGTTAAACTCATTGATTGAGTAATCGATTCGTAGAGATTTATCCTTTGATTGTTAAAAGTTAAATTGCTTTGTTGATTACATTACAATCTATTAGATTGTAAGTGGAATTTGCTATCAACAAACTTAAAAGGAAAATCTGAAAAACCGACCGCACGCCAAGTGTTCGATAATTTGCTAGTTTACGTTTTTCTCACTAATTTAATTAAAAATATGTTATCTTAGTGATCCTATTAAAATGATTGTTTGAGAACTTGGTGTATTTCTTTCTTATCATTGTTATATATTTCATACAGTATTGCGCATATATGAGTTTCTAATAATCAGGTTCGGTTTAGACGACTTGTTCGATCTAAGCTAAATCTTCCGCTTGTCATAATTTTTGCGCATTTCAAAAACAATTTTAAAAAAAAAATTACCTTAGGAATCTATTCACCCCCTCTATTTAAGTTGTCATCGCCTAACAGTTTAAACTCTAGTTCTTGTTTAAGGGGCGGGGGAAATTGAATTCCACACTGACTAATGTTGATTCAAACATTTTTTTAATATAAAAGTGTTGATTCAAACTATAATTATTTGATTATTCTTCTATATCAAATTAAATAATCAACTATAATTTATATACACATAAATGGAAGACAAGCAAACAACATGTTGCATTGTTAATTCTTTTTAGATGATAAAACCAGTCATTTTAAAAACTACCTCCGTAGACCTATAAGATACAACATTGTTATGCATGACTATTTTGACATTTTGTAAAAGATCTACCGTCTTTGGTGCTATGAAGAAAAAAATATTAAACGCAAATGATACAAAGACATATTATTGTCCGAATATATTTTCTCAAGTTTAACCACTTTTTAAAAATGTTTTTGAGGACTGCATCTGCATGTCCCACTGTAGAACACTTTATCTTCAATCCAACAAGTTGAGAAGCCTCAGTCAAATATGCTCATGTTTTTCTCATACCCACCCGAACAAATATAGCAACAACAACATTTCTGTTTACAATGCGATATATGCATGTGTGTGGTTATTCAAAGCTTGGTCACTAAATCTTTCCATTAGATTTTGGTATTTAATTGAAAAATAAATTATAGAGTTGGAGATTAAACAAGCACATTCATATCACAGTCCGGTCACACCTAATCTTTAAAAAGTTTAGGAAAATCAAAGTCGAACAGGTATTATTACTAAAAGGTGAATTTTTATCTATCCAACTTAAAAAATTAGATAACATTACCTCCTTTGTAAAGATGTTAGAATGCCACGAGTGAAGAGACTTTTTTTAAAAGTGCAAAATAATAATAAAATTATATAAATTTGACCTAAATATGGATGGGCAAACTTTTAAATTTCTTTCTAGTTTGTTGATGTTTTAAATAACTCTACATAAAATTTATTTTTTTTCAAGAATTTAATATTTTTAAGTTTTTTAAAGACACAAGTCAATATAATCTTTTATATAAAAGATTGATAAATATTTAAATGAATTTTATTAACTAATCTAGAAAAATATCATTATAAACTATTTTTTTATTATAAAATATTTACATAATCCGGGGGCTTTGAAAACTCACCGAAATCAAATCAAACTTGAACACAGTGTTTTAAAAACCGGACCGGTCATTGAACCGGTGAGGGTGTTGGGTCACTGGTTTATCGGTCGAACCGCTGGGTCACTGGTCGAACCGCACGACCAAACCGGATTAAACCGGATTAAACCGGATAACTCGGTTGAATAGACCTGTCATTATATAGGTATAAAACCGGTCGAACCGAATGATTCAGTCTCTAAAAAAATATAACTGGCTTTTAAATTTTTTAAAAATATCATATCATAAATTCATAATTTCATAACTTAAATTCAAATTTTAAACAAACGTATCACACATAATAAAATAGTAAAAAATTACAAAGTCTAATGGCAAACAAAGTCTAATTACAATATAATCTAAACAAAGTCTAATTACAACATAATCTAGTTGAATAGTTTATAACAAAATAACTCCAATGTGTACCAAATTTAATTAAAAATAGGATCCTCCTAAAAAGAAAATCAAATAAAATTCAATATGTTTATGCTATTTAAGAAAATTTATTAGCAAAGATAACAAATAGACAATAAAGTTTTTAATTTGTCACTAAAAAACTATGTGAGAATGCTATTTAAGTAATACACTACTAAATATATTTAAAAAAAAGTTTTAAAAAAAATTTAAAAAAAAAGTTTAAAAAAAAGCAATTAAACCGCCGGTTTTCCGGTTTTCACCGGTTTGATGGCATACCCGATCCGACTATTGAACCAGGCCGATTACCTGGCCGATTTCCGGTTCGACCGATCCGACCGGCCTGTCCGGTCCGGTTTTTAAAACACTGCTTGAACATGAAAAAATATTACATACATAATTATAATTGAAGAAAGAAGTTCTCACGTCTATGACCCGACCTACTTGAAATTTGGTTCGGTAAAGATCAGACTCATATTTTTAAAAAAAATCTATTAATTTACATAGATCAGATTTAGACTTATAGAAAAAACCTAGGCCTATCAAGTCCACATACTAATATATAATTATATATTAATTTATAAACTAAGTGTATATAATTAGTTTTTTTTTAAATCTTGAAAGATATATGAAAATTATAAACAATCATGTTATAGTTTACAATAGCATTCAAAAGAAGAAAAAAATCATTCTTTTTTACTAAGTGTACATTAATTTTTGTAAGATCTTAAAAAATATATGAAAATTATAAAAAAATCGTGCTTGATGATTTAAAAATAATAATATTAAAAAAGAGAAAAACAGATGATTTTTTAAAGTGAGTGGTTGGTTTATTTATAAAAATTGAATTTGAAAAATAATACAAAGAATAACTAGTTTTATTTTTAAAAAAGTAATATTTGTAGATTTTAAAATAAATAAATAAATAATTAATTAATCTAAAAATAATTGATTAATAATTTTTTTATAAAGTTACACTTTTATTAACAAAAAAAATTATAACTATTATTCTAAAAGTAAAAAAGAAATAACAAAAATTAGGTTACGTTCATTTGAAAAAAATATATATTATAATAATTTCATATTGATTGTACAGTAAAATCAATAAGAATTATTTACAAATCACTATTTTCATTCTCATATCATTCTCCATTAGAATTAAAAAGTTAAGAACCCTAAATATTTACAAAGACAAAGTTGACAAAGTTAAAAACATAATATGGAGTTTTGATTTTTTTTTTTGTTTTTTTTTTATATATTTGGTAGAGGTGTGGTTTACAATACATGTTCTTATTAAAATAAGGTGCTTATATTTTTTTAAAATTGCAATATGTATTCTCAAATAGAGGCGAGTGAAATACTTCCACCAATTGTTGCCTCTATTAATGAGGAAAATGAACATGTGACAGGAAGTTCAAGCCAGATAGAGACTACAAGTCAGAAACTTAAAATGAAAATGATAATTTATCAGGTGATAAAGTTTGGGTTGTTAAGAGGGAGAAAAGGAAAACATCAAGTGTTTGGAATGATTCTAATGGAGTTGGAATTACTAAAAATGTGTTTAAGGCTAGCTATATGTGATATAAAAAGCACATGTCTTATGGGGTCAAGGGGTCAACTACTAGTCACTTGAGAAGACATGCTGAATATATTTGTTTAACTACTTATATGTGTAGATAGAGCCACCAAATAGCTCAATAATGATTATCACCGACAACTACTAAATCAATAGGTCACGCAAAATCGATATAAATAATAAATAAATATATAATAATGGTTAATAAATATATATAAAAGATACGTAAATTAAAAAGAAAAAACATTTGAAATTATAATTGTCATATAAATATTAATTTAATCTAGTTAGAAATATATATTTTAGTAAAAAAAATAAATGAAATAATTAAATAGTCATCTACCCGTACGTTTGCACGCATCTTACAACATCGTTATAAATCTATCATGAGTAGTCATCTATTCGTGCGTTCGCACATAATGCACAATGTTATAAATAATAAATAAATATAATATAAGTGGTTATATTTATTTGATTTGGTAGCAGGTACCAAACTTTTTAGTCCAAATTTTATTCATTGTCACTCATGCCCTTATCTTATTATAAGCATTTGAAATCTTTTTCACTTATTTTAAATAAAAAATTTAATATGTTTAATAGATTTATTTTTTCAAAAATATGAGTTATAGGTTAATATGTACATATAAAAAATAAAGTAAATAATTAAGTAGTCATCTATTAGTAGTAAATAAATATAATATAGTGATGGTTAAAATGTAAATAAAATATATACAGATTAAGTAGCTTTGGCCCGTCGAAAAATATATATTTTAGTAGAAAAATAAAGAAAATAATTAAGAAATCATTTACCCGTGCGTCCGCACTGTTCGTACAATATCGTTATAAATAGTAAATTAATATAATAGAGTGATAGTTAAAAATATATATAAAATGCAAAAAGAATAACAAATTTTTGTTTTTATAAGAAATTATGTATTCATCAATCATAATTGTCTCATGTTAAATGTAATTTTATAAGTAGTTTCGGCCCGTCGAAAAATGTATGTTTTTCATAAGAAATTTATGTATTTATCAATCATAATTGTATCATTTTTTTTTTTATAAAAAAAAAATTAGTAGCAAGTTTATTTAGTATAAATGTTAACATTTTATCATAAAAAATTACTAAAAATTTTTTATAATTGAAATTTTTAATATCCTTTATAAAACTTTAATAGTATCATTAATTATAATTAATATATTACATATGTTTTTAAAAAGAACATAAAAAATAAATAATATCTATCATATAAGAAAAGTCACTCTACTCTTTCCACAACAAGCCACATGTATAGTCTAACATTCCACCATTTTGTTTTGAAACGTTTCATTTTTTTATTCTTCCTCTATTTCTCTCTCTTCCATTTATTAGCATATTCTTATTCCAATTGTTTTCAATTTCACGACAGTTACAAATTAACAATCTCACTACCTCTTATTCTTCTTTCTCCTTCTTTCTATTTTTCTTTTCGTTTTATATTCTTCTTCGTAATAGTTATCGTTGACGATGCTTTATTTTTCTTATTTATTCCGCATCACTAACATTGTTATTATGGTTGGTTTCGAAACAACGAAATAGTGTGAGTTATCTGAGCATAAGGTGAGTTTCTTCTTCAACAATATTAAAGGGTTCTTCATTTTTTTATTTTCTCTCTCAAATCTGGCTTTTTTGTTGTTATTGAGTGGTGATGAAGAGATCGTGCTCCATTTGTAGATTTCGTCTCAAATCTAGGTTTTTTGTTGCTGTTGTTGTTGTTACTCAATGATAAATATGGTTTTTGTTCCATTTTCAATTTTTTTTTCTCCCCTTTTGTATGTGCGCAAAATATATTGTAAAAAAATGGTATTTCCTTAAACTTGGAATATTTTTTTCTTTTGTTTTGTTACAACTTAATTTTTATTCTTGATGTTTCAAAATTTTAAGCTCCTGCATTTGTTCCTCTTATAGTTTTTCTTGAGATCTATAAAATATTGTGGATGGGATTTGATCTAGATCTAATAATAGATCAATAGTATGTTAATAGATCAATAGTATGTTATCTTCAAGATATGGCGATTTAATATTTTATTTTCATTTTCAAAGATGTAAAAATTTTATGACCAAATTTTGTATGTGTCTTTATGTTATGAAGTTAGAGATTTATTTATATTGAATATTTTTTATATTTTGCAGTCACATATTGTAATAACCCGATGAAGTTAGAATGATAAGAATTCATGAAAATTGAGAAATTCCCCTCTTTTAGAAATTTCTTTTCTCAATTTTGTTTTAGTTTTTTTTATGTTTTTCATAAGGGTTTAGTATGTGTAATTTTTTGTTTAATTTACAAGAATCAAGAGTAATTATGAGAATGATTATTAGCTTAAATGAAGGCATTTCACTGGCACATGTACATAAGATATTGTTCTTTTTAAATAATTTTAATGTGGAATCAAACTGCTGAATTTATGAAGTTTGAAGAATAAGGATTCATGAAAATTGGTAAATTCCTCTCTTTTAGTATGTGTAATCTTTTTGTTTAATTTACATCACTCTTTTTATTTTTATATGGTTTCAACTGTATATTTCTATTAGAAGATCTTTCTTATATCTATTTATTTTATATTTATGTTTATGTGCATCTAAACTTCCATTAGTCTATTGAAATATACAATCTTTCCTAAGTCTATTATTTCATTTCCTAATTGAAATTTAAAGAATTTTTTTGTAATAATTTAAAATATTAATTTTATAGGATCAATATTGTGTAATATTTTATTGTATCAAATATTTTCTTTTCCTGTCTTATATTCAATATTTAAATATTATTGAATTTGTTCAAGAATAATTAATTTGTTATGATAATATTTAATTATTATGTATAATTAATGTCAATGCTATTATTTATTATATTTAATTATGATGCATAATTGACTTTTAATTATAATAAAATTTCTTCTTTATATGTTTTTTTTATTCTTTGTAGTGGTTTACCGATCCAAACATGGGGCATGAAAGTGAAAAGATGCATATGAAAGTTTACAAGCAACAGATTCAAGGCAATAAAAGAGGCATATGAAAGATCCATACTCATAAATTATTTTTTCTGATTTTTGTAGATATATATTTATTTTTGTGTAAGAGATCTACATTTTTTGTTCTGATTTTCCTCTTCTTTTGTTCTTATTTATTTTTATTTTTATAATTTTTGCAGATTTTGCATATGAATTAAGAAGGAGAGGGATTGAATTGAGCAGCGACCTATTTTCCAATGGTACTCATGTTTTTCTGAATACCTATATCAATGCAGACTTTTCAATGCGACATTTTTTAATTTTTATTTGGCTTAAATGCACCTTTGGTCCCTGTAAATTAGCGAGTTTTTGATTTTCGTCCCTGTAAGTTTTTTTTGTTGGTATGAGTCCCTATATCTTACTTTTTGCTTGCGGTTTAGTCCCTAAAGCCAAAATCCGCAGGAAAATCCGCAGGTTTTCCTGCGGATTTTGATTTTAGAGACTAAAACAAACGCGAAAATGAAATATAGGGACTCAGACCTAGAAAAAAACTTACAGGGACAAAAATCAAAGACTCGCTAACTTACAGGGACCAAATGTGCATTTAAGTCTTTCTATTTTTATTTTATATTTTGAAAAATATGTATCACTCATATATGGAATATTAATCTTCTATTTTTGGTTGCAAAATATAATATTATTATTAGACCTATCTAATAATATTTAGAGTTTGATGTGATATCTTACTTTTTCTAAAAGTCAGATTTTGTGAGATATTGGACAAAAAAATATTCTAAAACCAATATCTCACACTCTTCCAAGAACAAAAATAAATGAGATGGGACATTACAATGAAACTATAAAAGTAAATAGACCAACTTTTCATAGTAGTTATGCAGAACTCTAAAAGCATTATTACAATAAAATAAAAGTGGTTTGATTGTCATATTAAATAATTTTAATTAATAGAAAAGTGGTTTGATTGTTACATTTAATAATTTTAATCAATTTTGAAGATGAAATTACGTTTTAAATGGACCATTTATGATAATAATTCATTAATTACCGTGGTATTAATTTTCAATTTTCAATTTATTATTAATATTAATTAATTATGTTAATTAAGCGAAAATATTAATTGAAAATATATTAGTTTATTATTAATTTTCAATTTTCAATCACGGTTACATATCAATGAATACCATTTTTAATATCAATTTTCAATTTATTATTAATACCATTTTACGTTATATTTTCTATTTTTCAATTTATGATGATTAATTTTTTGATGGTTTATTTATGATAATTAATACCTTTATTTAACACCACATTTTTTTTGGAAGAAATAAACTTTATTAAATTCCAAAAGCAATGAAGTATAAGTGATCTCTTATAGATCCAACTAATGCTATAACAACAAACTAACACATAACTCAAAACTTATGTTGAATCACATCAAAAGATTGCTCACAAATCGCCTATGCTTATCTTTGGACCAGCACTGGTAAACAATCGCGTCTACAATTTTGTCTATCGCAGTACTAGTAGTACCACCATCGCCAAAAATCACTTGGTTTCTAAAGTGCCAACTTTCATGGACCGTCTCCGTGAAAGCACACAGTAGCACACGAGCTTTACTCCCTTTCTTACCGCACTCACCAATTATCCAATGTAGTTCCTTGTCCCAATCATCCGGACTGTGCATAATTCCTATCTAAAGTAGGATTTTCTCCCAAATTGGTCTCAAACCATGGCACATGAACAGAAGATGATTCTGCATTTCAATTTCCTGACAGAATTGACAAATGTTGTTGTTGATCATCCCAAACCTACATAGTCTCTCTTTGGTGACCAAACTGCTATGACACGCCATCCAAAGGGTGTGAATCGCACGAGGTCGGGCAAGGTTGTTAATCATGAGTTTCCTCCAACTAACTTCTTAAACAGATTCACATAAGGCATAATATATCTTCCTAGTAACATATTTAGTTTGCTGCATCATATTATGTCATACCTACAAGCTACTTACGCTATCTCAAACCTTCAGAATGCTCTTCTTAATCAAGAATCTGACTGTTTGCTGGAGATAGCCATAATATCCTCATTCTTGATGTAATAACTGTGAACCCATCGAATCCACAGGCTGTCCGCTTTACCCGATAAGTTCCAAATATTTTCATCAAATAGGCCCTGTTCCAATTATGTAAGGCTAAGACATTGAGGCCTCCTTTGTTTTTCTGGAAGCACACTTTCTTCCACGCCACTAGAGATTTCCTGGTTATGACATCAGTTCCTGCCCATAAGAAAGACCGACAAATGGCTTCCACTTTATGCACCACACTCTTGGGAATCGGCAAACACTGCATCCAGAAATTGTTAATAGAAAACAATACACTTTTAATCAACTGGATTCTACCAGCAAAGCTAAGGAGTCTAGAGCTCCAATGCTTGACCCAGCAAACAATCTTTTCCACCAGCCCTAAGCAATAATGCACATAGAGTTTTCTACTAGTTAATGGAATCTCTAGATATCTAAAAGGTAGAATCCCCTCAGCAAAGGAAGTAGCTTGCAGAATTTCTCTCCTAACTTGTTCCTCCACACTGCCAAAATATGTTTTGCATTTGGAAGGGTTGACATATAAACCTGTAGAGTCAGAAAACTTGCCAAATGCATCCATCACCTGCTGGACAGAATCAATATCTCCTCTAGAGAAAATCAATAGATCATTAGCAAAGCTTAGATTGACAATCTTCAGCTTTTTGCACTTTGAGTGATACTTAAATCTCTTATTTTCATCCAGCTTTTGAAGGATCCTATTAAGGTATTCCATCACCAGCACAAACAAGAGAGGAGACAAGGGATCTCCTTGTCTCAAGCCCCTTTGGGCTTGCAAATTCTCAGAAACAGTAGCATTTACTTTATACCTGTAAGACACTGTCTGGACCATCAGCATACTTCATTGAATGAATCTGTTAGGGAATCCCATTTTAGTCATAATGTCTTCCAAATCTTGCCAGTCAACACTATCATAGGCTTTTTGCAAGTCCATTTGAATCATACACTTTGGAGCCCCTTCATTAGTACTGTATCCTCTCATCAATTCATAGGCTAAGAGGATGTGGTCTTTAATTTGTTACCCAGGGACAAAGGCAGCTTGATCAACATGAACTACCTCACTCAACACTTTCCCTAGCCTGGCTGTCATGACCTTGGAGATGATTTTGTATATCACTGTACAACATGAGATAAGCCTAAAGTCTTTTACCATACAAGCAGTAGCATTATTAGGAATGATAGTCACCAGAGTACTATTAGTAGCCCTATACAACCTACCATTGTCAAAGAAGTCCCATACAGCAGCCTGGATATCCCTCTTAATGATAGGCCAAGTAACTTTGAAGAATTTTTCCCCATATCCATCAATGCCTGGAGCAGTTAGATCATTGATGGATTTCATAGCATCATGTATTTCTTTCTCAGTCACTTTAGCAGTCAGGTTAACACAATGCTCCATGGACAGCTGTTTACCTTTCCTCATGGCATCAATGTCTATTTTTCTCAAATTATCTCTTTTAGTGCCAACTAACTCTCTATAAAACTCCAAGACCTCCTTCTCCAGGCCTATTTGATCCTGAATAAGATTCCCATACTTGTCCTTCAAATAACAAATATTAGACCTGTTATACTTAGCCCTCAGAGTAATATAGAAATATGCATTGTTGTTATCCCCAAGTCTAATCCAATTGATTTTTGCTCTTTGTCTCAGCATATCCTCCTCTGTGTTATTCATTTGAATCACCTTTTTAGAGCAGATTCTTACCATATCAATCATGTGAACATCCATTCTGTTTTGCATAAGTTGCTATTGGGCTACAAGTAACTCCCCTTAGTAGATTCAACCTGATTCATGATCCCACACATAGGCTTCATTAAGGTTTTGATAGCTGGTTGGAGTCTGTACAATTTCTTCCACACCACATACATGGGATTACCCCTCATATCCCGATTCCAGTTATTCTCAACATCTTTCAGAAAACCCTCTATGTCAGTTACAACATTAGGAAATTTAAAGTAGTACTTATACTGATGATCTTGATCCTTTTGTTGCAGCTTTAGTAAACAGTGGTCAGATATACTAGGTTCCATGATTTCCAGCATATTATCAATATTAGCTAGATGCCACTCCAAGTTGCCAAACACTCTATCAATTCGAGGATAGATAATGCCTAAGCTATGCTTGTTGTTCTAAGTATAGTGGTCACCCTTACTCTTTTTCTCAAACAGCCCAAATCTATCCATCATATTAGCAAGATCTGAGTATTCACTTTCTTTAACC
The DNA here is from genome assembly GCF_029867415.1 of Vicia villosa. Taxonomy (NCBI): domain Eukaryota; kingdom Viridiplantae; phylum Streptophyta; class Magnoliopsida; order Fabales; family Fabaceae; genus Vicia; species Vicia villosa. Next base: position 312,449 of record NW_026705714.1, on the reverse strand, counting down.
TTATTTCCACCTAGCCTGTCATTCACAGATAGAACATTGTTATAATCACCAATAACAAACCAGGGGCCTTTAGTTCTCTTGTGGATATTCTCTAAATCATCCCACAACTTTCTAGAATAAATGGATTTACAATTTTTATTCTAGAATAAATAATTTTTTTTAACTTTTAATACAACATTAATTTTTATTTTCAATTTTTTTTACAATTATTGCGTTATTTTTTAATTTAAAATTAAAATTTGATATTTATAAAACCATTCATCTTTATCAAACAGAAAATGTAATTGGATTTTAATAGAAAGTATATTTTTATTAAATAGTGTAAATAATTAAAATGATGTAAGAAATTTAAAATATTTATTAACAAAGAAAAATGTTACTACTGATTAGTTGGGTAAATAAATATCTCAATGGATTTACACTTATCATATTTTTATGTTTGAAATCAATATCTCAAGATCTTTTCCTTAAAAAAAATACAATGTATTAACTACGTTTATAAAAACTATTATATATTATAATATAATTAAGACTAAATTGTTAAAATTTCATAAAATTTCATCTTAGAGAAAGTATGTTTTCAAAATGGGAATATCAATCTCATACAAGTTAAAAATGTTTCGTATGTGTATGACCAAATTCTTCTCATATAAATTGCTTTAATTATAATTTATTTTATAATCATACATGTCATAAATGTTTATTTCTGATAATAATTAAAATGCAATCATTTTATTAATAATTTTATGGATGATAATTATTATTTGACAAAGGAAAAATAAATGCAATAAAATTTTAAATGTTTATTTTCTTCTAATATGAAAATTATATAAAATTAAACTATGAAACTAATAATTCAAATATTTAAATATGAGAATTAATCAACTATTAAAATATTAAATATTAACGGGAACATGAAATTACTGATCAAAATATTAAATATTAACGGGAACATGAAGTTAGTGATCAAAATATTGAATATTAACGGCAACCTGAAGTTACTGATTAAAATAGTGAATATTAATGGGAACATGAAGTTATTGATCACAGTATTGAATATTATAGGAACATGAAGTTACTGATCATACAACTTAAACACAAACACAAATATATATATATATATATATATATATATATATATATATATATATATATATATATATATATATATATATATATATATATATATATATATATATATATATATATATATATATATATATATATATATATATATATATATATATATATATATATATATATATATATATATATATATATATATATATATATATGGAGCGTATCCGGTGAGAACTGATATCTTATATGAGAAATGAGAACTATTAATATCGATCGTTAGATTTAATTAACGCTTGAGATTGTAATAAATAAAATAAGTTGGAATGTACATGATTATTTCTAAATAAGTATAACACTCATTTAATATTAGATATTATTTTTTTAATAGGCTTGATATTGTTGATTATCTTAAATCAAAATAAAAAGTATTTTACTTTTCCTTTCTAGGTCCCTTATTTTAAGATTTTTTTTTCAAGAATTATTTCTATAAAACATACCCTATAATTGCAATCAATTTTTCAAGAATTATAATTGCAATCAATTTTTAAATATAATCACAATAATAAAAATTTAATATAACCAACCCTATAAGTCTTAGCTCATTTCCCTCTTCTATCTATAAATTATATTTTTCATTAAATATAATAATGACAATAATAGAAATTTATATAATAGTAGTAATTTAATATACATAGTTTTGATTAATATATTAGTTGTTATTCTTTAATATAAACATTACATATGTTCAAATATTAATTTTAAATAAATACTTTTATAGAAAAAAATACAATTTATAAAGTACATATAAAAAGCATATACAAATGACTTTATAAAAAACCTATTATTATTAATATTAAAACAAAAATAATTAATACATATTTTTTCTTCTTTTTATAAAATTATATAATGATATTTATAAATAAATATTTATATTAATTTCTATTCTTTGAAAACAACTGTATAATATATATAACTATTTAAATTAGTAAAAAATTATTAGAAAATTGTATTAAAAATTCAATATTGTAAATATGATTTTATATTAAAATGAAAAAAAATATGAATTATATGTTTGGATACAACAACATATAATTATATTAATCATAAAAAAAATTGTTTTAAGATTAAAAATAACATGGTTTTCTTTGGTATATTTTTTAGTTGGTATTTTAAAATAATTATATTAGTTATAAAATTTTTATTTATAATTAATATTTAAGAATGTATTATTGTTATACTAAAACGTAATAATATATTAATTAAAATGTCAATGTTATTATGTATCAGAAAAATAATTGCTATGATTATAAATTTATTTTTTGGGACACTAATAGAATAAGGAACTTATAAAAATATTGGTTGCAATTATAGGGTAGGTCTTATAGAAAAATTTCTTGAAAAATATCTTAAAATAAGGGACATAAAAAGGAAAATTTTCTATTTTTATTTTTGTTTAAGATAATCAACAATATCTAATATTAAATGAGTGTTATACTTATTTAGAAATAATCATGTACATTCCAACTTATTTTATTTATTACAATCTCAAGTGTTAATTAAATCTAACGATTGATATTAATAGTTCTCATTTCTCATATAAGATATCAGTTCTCACCGGATACGATCCCTATATATATATATATATATATATATATATATATATATATATATATATATATATATATATATATATTTCATTATACTAATTGTGTGAATTTTATAATAATAAATATTTTATAAATTAAATCGATTACATTTACTTAAACACAAATAATAATATAATGAACACACCAGTACCCGTACAAACACACGTGTATTCATATCAAAATTTGTGCGAACTGATGGGTAACAAACCAGTACCGCACCAATACCCGTACAAATTTTGAATATATAAGTAAAAAAATATTATATACATATATATATATATATATATATATATATATATATATATATATATATATATATATATATATATCCAAATCAAATACATGACTTTTTTATGAAATTTTACTAAACAATTGAATTTTTCGTCTATTTTAGATTGATAGCACTTATTACACAATATTTCTCCACTAATCTGAAGAAGTATACAAAATTAAAAAGTACTAATAAGAGTTATATTAGATTCAAATTTCAAAATAAGAAATCAAAAGTTACAATCACATTAAATCAGAAATTAAAAGTTGCAATCAATCAATGATTACTAAAGGTTAAGGGCGTGTGTTTTGGAAAGTGGTGGAAGTTGGAAGGATAACTTGCCTTTGATTGAGTTTGCGTATAACAATAGTTATCATGCGAGTATCGGTATGGCTCAGTACGAAGCCTTATACGGGAGGAAATGTCAGTCACTGCTGTGTTGGTCTGAAGTGGGTGAGAAAGGAATTCTTGGACCAGAAGTAATTCAAGAGACGACGGAGAAAGTCATGATGATTCGAGACAAGATGAAACAGGCCCAAGATCGAAAAAAGAGTTATGCGGATAAACGGAGGAGACCTTTGGAATTTGATGTGGGAGATCATGTATTTCTGAAGGTGACTCCGAGATTGAGGTTGAAAGGACCATTCAAGACGTGCAAGCTCAGCCCGAGATACGTAGGACCTTATCAGATAATGAGACGGGTAGGTGAAGTCGCATACCAATTAGCGTTGCCTCTTTTACTATTGGGGCTGCGTGATGTCTTTCATGTGTCTCAGTTGCGGAAGTTTGTGCCAGATTCGTTTCATCATATTCTACAGGATACGATTGAAGTAGAACCGGATCTCTCGTTCCAACCGCAGCCGTGTTGTATCCTAAAGTATGCTAGCAAGTTTCTGAGAAACAAGGAGATACCTTTTGTCAAGGTGTTATGGGAAGAGTCGCGCCCTGATGAAGCTACTTGGGAGCTTGAATCAAAGATGCGAGCGTCATATTCTCACCTATTTTGGTAAGTTTTTAAATTCAAGGATGAATTCTATTTAAGGGGGGAGAATGTAATATTCTATTTTCTATTATGGGAATAATTATAGAAATTATATTTATTTGAAAAGGAACTAAGTGGCACTTTGGTTATTAAGGCTTAGTTGAAGGGCATTTTTGTCTTTGCACTTGAAAGAGTGAGTGACTTAAGATTGTGAAGACTATTGTTGAGCACTATTCTTGAATTCTTAGCTACAATGTCACTACTTTAAAAATGCCAATTTAGTGCAAACTATGTCCACATTCCAAACAGACTTTATAATTTAAAGCTTATTTTATCATGAAAAACATAAACAAGAATTCATTAAGCATAACAAAATCTTATTATAACACAATCTTACACCAAAATCTTACACCATAACAGAGTTACTACATTTCCAATGACACAATGATTACATTACTGATGTTTTTAACAATTAGATTTGCATAGTAGGTAAACATTAATCAAAAGAGAAACCAACTGAAATTCTGGTATGACAGACTCAGGATGTCATTTACGATGTCAAGACATCTGATCTGTTATTAACTTAGCAGAGGAAGAACAGAAAGATCCCCCAATTTTTAATTACCCCTAAGGAGTCCATGAGTACTGGGATCATGTATGTTCAGTCAACATAACCAGATTGTAATCTTGATTGGTTCTGTAAAAGGAAAAGCTATCAAACCTGAACCTGATGTTATACCCGATGTTATAACATTCTAAGACTGAACAAACAATACAATGCAGAAGATAAATAACACAATTAATTGTTAACCCAGTTCGATTTAACTACCTACTCTGGGGGCTACCAAGCCAGGAAGAAGATTTCACTATCAGTAGTACTATTTTATGTAAACAACCTCTGGTTTACAGATAAACAACCTCTGGTTTACCTAGTCACTACCCAACGCAACCTTTATCTCAGATATCCATCAAAGACAAGAGAACCTATGCTCACTCCCTAGTTATACCTAATTGTTACTACCCTGCAACAGCTATTTACACAATTAACAATAGCTTGATCTTGCTTCACAGCTTCAATCAAGAACACAATACTCAACCTTTACCTACAGGTTTCGAGTGAGAACAATAACTTCTCTTACCTACAGGTTTCGAGAAGAACATGGCTGCCATCCCACAACATGGGTGGTCTACCTTCTACAAACCCTAATGACTACATCTTGTTAATTCTCGGTTTGCTTCTTTAAACTCGGTTACAAAAGTTTCTATTTATAACTTATTCCCAATTGGACTTGGGCTTACTGAAGGATAGAAAAACACTTAGAAAGGGGGGTTTGAATAAGCGTGTCTTTAAAAAACTCTTAAGATAAAAACAATTGCACAATGATTTTTATCCTGGTTCGTTGTTAACGAAACTACTCCAGTCCACCCCCTTAGAGTGATTTACCTCACCTGAGGATTTAATCCACTAATCAACCTTGATTACAATGGTTTTCCACTTAGATACCTTCTAAGTCTTCTAGAGTATTCTGATCACAACTTGATCACTCTAGGAAATCAATGCTTAGATACCTTCTAAGACTTCTAAAGAATTCGATCACAACTTGATCTTCTCTATTTCCTTTATAAATGAATCTAAAAAAATTCTTACAAGAGTATTACAATGCTTCTTAATAAGCTATAATCACAACTGTGATATTTCTCTTAAGTTCTAAGCTTAAACTCACTAAGATATTACAAAAGTAATGTGAGGTTGAAGATGATGTTTGAGAGCTTTTCAAATTGACAGCATTTCTGTATTTTGCGTGAAAGTGTTGTATTCAGCTTCTCATCAGAACTTCTATTTATAGGCGTTTTGAGAAGATGACCGTTGGGAGCATTTAATGCGTTGCGTGATCCGTACAGCATTGCATTTAATGTTTCACTCTTTTGTCAACTACCTCGAGCCTTGCTTTTCCTGCTTTAACTGACTTTGCCTTTAATAACTTCTAACGTTCCTTTTGTCAATCAGCGTAGCCTGCCATCTTGTACTTGCTTCTGATCTGATCTTTGTAGATACAACGTTTGAATATCAGAGTCATTCAGCTTGCTGCAAAGCATCTTCTTGTCTTCTGACTCTAAAGTGCTTCTAGCGTGATACCATAAGAACTTCAGTGCTTCTGCTTCTGATCTCAAGTTCTTCCGATGCTTCAATAGACCATGTTCTGATTCTGCTTGACCATCTTTTGATGTCTTGCGAGAGCATGTTCTGATGTTGCATACTGAACCTTCTGAGTCAGTGCTTCTTGCGCTGAATTGTGCATACTCTTTATATATTTTCTGAAATGGAAAATGCATAGGATTAGAGTACCACATTGTCTTATACAAAATTTATATACATTGTTATCATCAAAACTAAGAATATTGATCATAACAAATCTTGTTCTAACACTTACAAATCGCAACACTCCTTGCTGTTACAAATCAGTAGATATCTTCTGCTACAATCAAGGTCTTTTAATCATAAGTTTCCTAATTTATCTCCTAAATTAGAAACTGTTGAATCTTCAATCTTCTGATTTGATTCTTCAATATTCTAACTTGATTCTTTTGACCTTTAAATCTGCGCCACATAAAATTACAAAATAATCCAAGAATATTCTGTATCTGTTGAGTATCAAACTGAATCTTCATTCCAGTTCTGCAGGCGCTATGTCATGAGTTGATGTCATGACATTCCATATAACATCTTGCTTGTACCCGTTTTGTTCTTTTATATTTGCAAGACTTATACATTGTATTACATTTTGCTGCTATTATATTTTAGCCAAATATAAATGTCAATCAGCCAATAAAAACATCAACAATCTCCCCCTTTTGCATATTTTGGCTAAAACTTATACATACATGAAAATGCAGCAAAACATAAAAGCTTCAACTTTCAAGACAACAAAGAACAGACTTTTACATTCTCAGGATTGGGCTCTTCAGTTCTTCAGGTCTTGAACCACATCATAACATCTTCAGTCTGCACTGTCTTTATACTACAAAATCCTTTGTTTCTTTTGACAGTAGCAAAATCAGATGACACTTCTCTCCCCTTTTTTAGCCATAATATGACAAAGATTGGAATGATGTACACGAGGAAGACGATGGGAGAAGGCCTTTGTCTTGGAGGACCAATGGTGGCATAAGATAACCCTTTCTCAATCTTCAACTAGAAACCAAATCCTAGCTTAGATCCTAAGAAAGAACTTGAGAGAAAACTGTCCACCAGTTCTAGTAACTCAGAACACAAATCACAATTGTGTTCAATATACTGATTTCTCTTGACATAAGAAGTCACTCCCCCTATCTGAGATAGTCTAAGCTTCTTCAAGGAAAACCTTGTAATGATGAATGGAAAACATAAGATGCATCTTCATATCTTCAAGAGCCTCACCCTCTGTTCAACTATCATGCTGAACACACTCACTATAGCAATGTTGCTCCTTTACAATAGATACTCACACCAGAAATTAAGATGTTATGACATTGTGTTTGACATTAGTACTACCAGTATCTTTCACAAGGTTCATATCTCTTTCAACAAAATACCCTTGTCTATCAACGTATCTCCACCAAAAATGATCAATTGACGACCTCTTGACATTAGATGCACCCACATAGAGGTTGCCATAGCCTCAACATAAAGAACTTCCACTTCTTGTACTTTGTTGAGCATAACCTTACCACATTTGTATCAGATCATGGTCTGCTTAAGAAAATTTGAAATCCTTCTTGATGATGTTTCTCAATATCAGTCATTGATTAACATACTCTTTGTCTTGAACTGGAAGGATCCTCCTTATCTTCAGCTGCATTGATCAGATGATAGAACTTTTGTCTTCATAGTCATCTTCACGAAGTGAAGTCTTCATTATGAAAGTAATTATGTATTGGTAGAACACATTACTAACATCAAGATTAGAACCTGCCCATTCTAATCCACATTATGTCTGAACTGTCACTTTAGACAATAATGTCGCTTTTTCAAACTTCGCATGCATATTCCTAGACACTCTTCCAGGATAATAGCACATTGTGATGTTGACATCACCCAAGACATAAGTTCGTTCGATACCCAAACTCCAACAAACTCTGACTATCCATAGAGATAACACGTCTCTATAGAATAACTTTAGAACACAAGAAACAATTTGTGTTCACGACACGAAACAAGACTCTACTCTTAACAAAACAACTGTAAAGAATGACCTCAGACTAAACAATATCTGAACACTACCCTTAAGCCCTATGCTTGTCACAAATTGACAACCATAACCTAGACTCTAGACTTTCCTTATATCCGAAAGAAGAACATGAGAGACTCAAACAAGACTCAAACAAAACGGAAAAGACTCTAGAAACCTGAGCAATATAAACAACATGAGACTTGTTCTCGTGCTTCCGTAGATGCATCTCCGGAAGCACTTTTTTTTTAAAAGTACCACCGAATTGACCAGTTTGTCCTCGTGCTTCCGTAGATGCATCTCCGGAATCATTTTTTTTTAATAATTGGTCTCTTCCGTAGATGCATCTACGGAACCCCTTAAAACATAGTGAAACGTGGGATTTTCCCAATTCCGTAGATACATCTACGGTTAATATGAGATTTTCCCAATTAATTGAGAAATTAATTTGAGATTTTCTCAATTAATTTGTAACTTAATTTGAGATTTTTCCAATTAATTGGAAAAATCCCAAATTTCATTATGTTTTAACGATTACGTAGATGTAATCAATCAATTGAGAAAATCCCAAATTCTCAATTAATTGGGAAAAATATTCCGTAGTTACATCTACAGAAAGGTTTATGAAAATGTTTGATGGATTTTGCCAATAGTGTTCCGCAGATGCATCTACGGAACTTGATATTTTTCTAATTAGGAAAATCTCAAATTTCACTATGTTTTATACGCTTCCGTAGATGCATCTACGAAAGAAAGAAATTATTTTAAAAATATGGGGTACTTCTGGATAGGGGTGGCAAAACGGGCCCGGCCCGTGGGGAAAGCCCTTTTTACCCGCACTTTTTCGCGAGGCGGGGCAAGGTTTTAGGCCCGCTCTCTTTAATGTGCCAGCCCCGCCCCACCCCATTTTTTTGTGGGCTTTTGCGGGCATTTGTTTTTCATAGAATTTTACTACTTTTAGGCCTAAAAAGCCGAATGCCTGCGGGCTTTCTCCGCCCCGCCCTCGCTTTTTTGCGGGGCGGGGCAAAGTTATAGACCCGCACTCTTAAAAAAGTCCGCTCCGCCCCATTTTTTCACGGGCTTTTGTGGGGCGGGCCTAAACGGGGGGGGGGGGGGGGGGGATGCCCGTTTGCCACCCCTACTTCTGGATGTGCATATACGAAAACAGATGGCGTATATATATATATATATATATATATATATATATATATATATATATATATATATATATATATATATATATATATATATATATATATATATATATATATATATACACATTGATAACATATTTTTGTAAAATAACATTAATAATGAATAATTTTTTTAATATTTAACTGTGCAAACATTATTTTAATTATATAAACTTCATTAATACATATAATAATATTTTGAATCATATAAATTAAAGTTAAAGATAAATGACGCACATTTTTGTATTTTATCCAATAACACACCTTTTCAAGTATATTTGTAAATTCATTTTAATTGAAATAATTTTTTTAAAACTAAAATTGTTATTATTTTCTTAAAGATATTGTATCTTAAAATAAAAATTATTTCAAATAATATTTCTTCGTTATTAATATTCAATTACTAAAGTTAATTTTTAAAAATTAAATACTATTTTAAATGTAAATTAACAATCATTTAAAATGACCATAATAATCTTTTTATTAAAAAAATAATTTATTGAAATATTTTGATTAACAATTTATTAGAAATAATAACAATAAAGTTATAAAAAGTCAAAAGTGAAAAGTAAAAAGATGAAAAATGAAAAGTGAGTTGGAAAGTGGAAAATGAGTTGAAAAGTGAAAAGTGAGTTGGAAAAAATAAAAAAGAAGACTTTTTTTACCCCCAAATTATTAATTTAGACTAAGCTAACAAAATGATATTTTTGTGATTTATAGAACAACAACTTTTCTTATATTATAAATTCTATTTTATAGTTATGTTTTACTTTCATTTAATTGTTGTTTTTCAGATATAACTATGTCATGGATGAAGTTACAAACACCACTTTAAATTTTAATATTTTTAAATAAGTGTTACTAATTTATTATAATTATTTATTAATTTCAACAAACTTATACTAATATTAATAAATCTATAACATTAACTCTCACAATACATGTATATGACTTATTATTTTTATTTTTTTTCATTTCATTTATTTTTAAATTAAAATAATGACAAATATAATTTTAATTTATCTATTAAACTTATAAATTAGTTTTATAAGTTTTTTTAATATAATAATTCAATATAACAAAATTTTCGTTCATCGCACGGGTAATCGACTAATATATATATATATATATATATATATATATATATATATATATATATATAGGAGAGAGAAAAAAAAGATTCACTCCTAATCTCCGCCATATATATATATATATATATATATATATATATATATATATATATATATATATATATATATATATAATTTCTCAAAATTTAAAACTACTACATTTAATTCAAAATTTCTACTTTTCATTAAAGTTTATTCTTAAGCACTAACAATATAATTTCTTTAAAGATGCACATGTCAAACATTTATTTCTATAAATATTTTACTAACCAATCTAGAAAACTTCCTTCATAAAATAATATTTTTTATTGTAAACAATTTAGAGGTGTCGGCTTTGATTACTCACCCAAATCCAACCAAATCCGAAGATTAAAAAACATTTACAGATATAATCATATCATATATAAATATATAAATATAAATATAATTTAACAAAGAAGCCCTCACGTCACAAAATTATTTAATCATATATACCTATACAAAAAGTCAAAAATAAAATGGATATAGTAACACAACATGTCATCATAGTTACATATTTTTTGGTATTTGGTAGAAGGTGAATTCTTATTTACCCACCTCAAAAAGGTGGGTAAGGTTATCTTTAGTGTAAAATGCATTGAAAACATCAAACAATTGTTCTATATGATAAATAATTAAATACATAAAAATTAAATGGCGTCATCTGATTGATGGAATGTACACTACCCATCTTTTTGTGATGGGTAGAGAAGTTGCCCCCTTGGTAGAATCAATATTCTACATATTGGTATAAGACACAAGTAAGCTTTTCATTGGTGGAACCGATACTACAAATAACCACATTTTATATCACAATTAATTATTTCTCTTATTCAATAATTCCAATATATATAGTAAAAGACTCAAATTCATATAATTCCAAAAAACCTACAAACCAAAACATCTAGATCCAATGGCTCATAATAAAAAATGTAGATCCAATGGCATATTCCTTGCCATGTGCCAGTTAAGCCTCCCCCAAATAAACCAGACGTTGAAAAAAAACGCGTTTTCCGTGATTGACCACTTTTCCTTTCTTTCTTTCTTCCTTGAACACCAAAAATATCATACACCTTACAACGCCAGAAACACTTTAAACCCAAAACCATTCAAAAATTTACTAATTCTCTTTCTTTCTGATTCTTCCACAATCAAATCATCATGAGATTCTCATCCGATCCAACGGTCACCAACCTACCAACCACGAGCTTTTGAATAGAAACCGTGTTTTTTTTTCTTTTCAGTTTTGATTTCTTTTTCTTCTCAAATGAGTTTCTCAAAATCTCAGGTGTGGCAACCGTGTAAGAAGAAGAGGCTCTAATATATAGTCTAGAGAGAGAAAGTGAAATAGTTTGAAAATTTGTTATAGAGAGAGAAAAAAGATGACGTCACGTTCGTCGCACGTCGGTGGAACCAGCAGCGGCGGCGGACGGCCGAGAGCGGGGAGGTATGAGCTAGGTAGGACGTTAGGAGAAGGTAATTTCGCGAAGGTGAAGTTTGCGAGGCACATTGAAACGGGAGAACATGTAGCTATCAAGATTCTTGATAAGGAGAAAATTCTCAAGCATAAGATGATTCGTCAGGTTCGTTTTTTGGTGTATTTATTTGGATTTGATTTTCTGTGTGGATCTATGTTGATTATTCTTCGTTCTTCATTGCTACATTTGCAGATTTTTTTGTTTTTGTTTTCGAAGTTCAATGCTATTTGATTATTGATTTGTTGATGATAGTTCTTGCTATTTATTGCATGGAGAAATAAATAAAATGCAATAGTAAATAATTGAAGATATTTCTGAATTGAAATGAAACAGAAGAAGAATTGTTGTTAATTTATTTTTTGTGCTCTGATATGGAATTAGAGTTTGATTATTAATTTTTATTTTGATTTGATGTGAAATATTGATTTATTTCTGTGTTTTTG